>NC_083469.1:7268690-7353690 GCF_030014155.1 Tachysurus vachellii
CATAGGAGTAAGAGCCCACTCCACTAGAGGGATGGCCTCTTCATGGGCCTGGTCTGGTGGTGTCTCTATCAAGGACATCTGTGAGGCGGCCAGTTGGTCCTCGCCGTCCACTTTTGTCAGATTCTATAACCTGGACATCCCAACCTTGCACGCTCGGGTTCTTTCGGTTTGATACGACGGCCTCTTCAGACTCCGTCATCATACCACCTCCGGGGAGCTTGCTCCCTCTTAGCAGTGTTGCGTCAAGGGTTCGACGGCTCCGGCCCTCTCACTTATCCTCTGGGCCCCAGGGTGTTCAAGATAAGTCTTATCGTTCCCTACCGTGGCACGGCGCGGTTGAATTCGTTCCCCATACGCAGTATGAGTGGAGTATCGAAACTGAACGTACTCGGTTACGAACGTAACCTCGGTTCCCTGAGATACGGAACGAGTACTGCGTTATATGCCACGAGGCTGCGGATTCAGTGTCGTCGCTTCAGTCGTATGACCTGATTTCCTCTGGCGATTTGACTGCTTATATAGCTATACGCCACGCCCCTTTTTAGCGGGCTTTGGCGCGCTGCATCGCCACAGGCTCGCGCAGCTACGCAGCGCCGTCATTGGTTTAAAATGGTTTACAGATTAAACCAATGGCAGTGCAGTTGCACTGCGTTATTGAAAAAGGCTTCAGTATTGAGGAAAAAAGGAGCTTTTTCCCCATACGCAGTACTCGTTCCGTATCTCAGGGAACCGAGGTTACGTTCGTAACCGAGTACGTTTTTCACTGTGGGGACATATCTTTATAAGTACAATTAGACTGTATCATTTGTGTCCCCCTTCAAAAATTGCTAAGTTAGTGTGTTTAACTTGATTGTACACTTTTAACTCTTATTTAATTTGTCAAACAGTGAACAGAAGCCAAGTCCTAAAGAAGATAGTATCTATAGAAACTGGATCAGTACCATGCGTATGATCTGTGAAGACCTGAACCCTGATACAAAGGTCAGAACAAAGTTCCTCTCAAACAGTTACACATATTTATATTTTATGAGTAGAAAGATTTTTATTGTTGTTCCTCTCTATAGCTTGTATACACTGGAATGAAATGTTGTTTCTCCATGATTATAGTGTAATATATAACAGTACACAAGACCACATAAAGTGCAAACTATTCAGTAGTGTAGCAGAAATAAGTGTGCATGTGTAAGTGTACAAGCAGCTTGATCAATAATTATTTTAGCAAATCATCCAACAACCTTTTTCAAATTTCATTTTACTACTGAACTCAAATTCAAAGAAAAAAAAATCCATTGATTAGTGTCATTGTACAGATTTCCACTGTAACACCAGATGTATGCCTGTGACAGTCAGATGAAAATCTGTTGGTGCATTGCTATCAGGTCATTGTGGTGGTGATAGTGAAATATCCCTTTCTTTACTTTCTTCAGGCCAGAAGAACAGAAGCAGCACCACCATTTGTGCTACACGAACACTTTCCACAGTACGTTCTGGAAGGTTAAGTACAGTACTTCTCTCTCTATCTGTCTTTCATGCTCACTGCTGTTTGGCTCAGCAGATTTTCTTTCTTGCAGGGTTTGTCAGATGAGGCAGAAGAAGTGGTGTATCAGATGAAGAGGGTGACAAGTGTGGGCCAGAGGGAGGAGAAAGCAGCTATATTATATGTTATATTAGAAAGTTGAATAGAAGGTAGATTAATTGTCAGAACAGTAGTCAGTAACATGATTAACAACAGACCAGAAAACAGTCTGATGTCTTTGTGTATCAATAATGGAATATTTTATCTTGTTTGCTACATGCAACTATATATATATCTAAAGGACCTCACTGAATGCATTGTTCTAATGTATTTTTTATTATTATTATTATTAGTAGTAGTAGTAGTAGTAGTAGTAGTAGTAGTAGTAGTAGTAGTAGTATTATATACAATGTTTTTCTCATTACACTGTATGGACATGGACATAATTCAGACATTTCCTCATTATTTCTTATTCTTTTATTAATAAGATTGTTAAAAGGTCTGTCAGTTTTGGGCAAAATCTGGGCTTTTTTAATTCTCCATGAAGTCATATTTCAATAAATATTCATTCACTGATTTTGCTGCAGAGTACAGGATATTATACTGAAGTATTTAAATGTCTTGAATTGACAACACATTGCCTCAGTGTGTACTGAGGGCACTTCACAACTCCAGAGCTTAATCCAGAGTTACTGTCTGTGTAGAGTTTGTCATGTTCTATTTGGATTTCTGTACTTTGTTCTATATACTATATATAAATCTACTATATATGTATACAAATGTAAAATAGATGAATAGACACCTGACCAGCAAACTCATGTGAGCCTTCCCCATTTGTTCCTACAAGGTGGAAGAACACAACTGTATAAAAGTTCTTTGTATGGAGTGTTTGTGTGTGATGCCCTGAAGTAGACTGATGACTGATACACCATGAATTTCAAGACCTGCTCACATTATTCCTGGGACAGGCTTCATGGCCTGGGAGGGGAGGTGAAGGGAAAATTAAACAAGTAATGAATATAAAATTATTCAAAAATATTTGTGTATATAAAATATTTTAATAAACTATTCTGATTATCTGGCATCAAAAACCTCAGATTTTCAGTATCAAGTTCTGTTTTTAAAAGCTAATTAGATTTAAGAACATGGAATCTATCCTTGTTACATGGATCTGTCTATCCATGTTATATAGTATATGAATAAACCAAGCTAAAGGAAGCCATCCAGTAATGTTTACTGTCTCATGTATTATGTGCAATGCTACTTGCTAAGTTCTGAGTGGAGATGGAGCACATTTGAAATTTGAATCTAATCTTGCGAATGGAGCCATTGTTTATATTCCTACTACCAGGCCATGTGTCCTTCTAACTATGCACACACAAAACAGCTAATATACACGGATGCATTCACAACCTGAGCAGCTACTATATTTGTTTTGTGTGTATGTGAAAGTGGAATGCTGGTCATAATTCTTCCTGAATTTTTTTGACTGCAGAAAAGTCTGCAACACACTGCAACCACCTTCTTTTCTTGCTGATTTTTCCATATGTCTTCTCTGCTGATGCCTCCATGGTTTATAAGCAGATTTTGTTCCTGCCTTTCCAGGTATCACAGGGAATTACACAACAGTGCCCATGCAGTTTAGAACTGCACACCTCCTCAGGCCAGGTCAAGTCTAAATTTACCCAAGTTCACAAAACATTTATTTCTAAAGGTCTATACATGCTGATAGCACAACAGCATGTTATTGGTGGAACAGTATTTTGCTTCTAGCCATCATGTGTCTCTATCCTTTAGACAAACATCTAACGGCTTTAAACTTTAGGCAGTATCTAGTTTAGTATCTCACATTTTTGCACTGACCATGCAATAACTGTTATTTTGTACACATTCTATGTTTTATTTTATTGTATTATTAGTTATGCAGTTGTGTTTAAAATTGTCCTTTTGTTCCCAAATAATTACAGTATGAATACTTGCAATAATACATTTGTTTAATTTCAGTGATATAAAACAAAATGCCTCCTCAGTCAACCAGCAGTAAAGCTATACAATATAAGAGCTATTGGCATATTAATGTTTTCGATACATCTTGGATTTATCTTTTTATTAAAGAAATTATTCAGGAAATAATAAAGATGGCTTTGATAATCAACTGTCTTCCCAGGTGACTTCTCAATGGTGGTCTAAATAGAGATGAAAGCAGCAGCCTGAATGAGGAGAAAACAAACACACATTCACACACTAATGCTTTGCATCAGATAGCATAATCTCAAACCTATCACCTTATAAACAGTGTTTTGGAGTCATGATGGTCACACTATGACATTTGGATACCACTCACAGAGATGTTCTCTTCTTTAATCACTTCCAATGCAAGAAATCTCTACTTGCACTACTTAGAAATGTTGTTCTGATATATGATCTTTTGTAAAATCTTGTCTGAGATATTCCGACTCAGTACATCCCATGTGTACTTATTGAAAGAGACATGCATTGACTAAAAACATTAACAAATTTGAAACTGTGTGTTCATGTTAAAGCAGGTGCAAAGAACAGAATTAATCAGGTTGCTTAGTAAATACAGTAGTATAGATTAACAGCATTTTACCAGCTGAATAGTTGCACATGCTGATTTACATTGTAAACAATTTATGGTTAGGTTATGGTTTGTGTTTTTTTTATTACCTTGCACTTTTGTTAAAAAAATACATTAATTAAAAAAAATCAATCTCACAAAGTCAAAATAAAATTGTATCAAGGTGCATCACTGCTGTTTGGTAAAACGACTACAATTATCAGTGCATTTTAGGAGCAGACATGTGAGTGATTACATGAAATATGGCCTTGAATTATCCATTTAAAAATGAAGCACAGTATATTGCCTTGAACTATCAGATTTAAGTGATAAACCTGGTAATCGATACAGAGTTTTGGTCCTTATAGTACATACAATATATATTACACAAAGTCTATTATTAGCACAGGGGGTGTTCTTGATGGGGATCATCTAATGTGGCTTAACTGCATAATAATACTTTCTGTATAATCTGACCTGCATTTCATTTTCCACTTTGAAAATCTGGGTTCATGTAACTTTTCCTGGGATCCGGATCATCAGCTGTTTGCCAGTTGGGATCTTGAGTAGTGCAACGGACATGGCTGACTGAGAGGTCCTGGAAAATGAGTGGTAAAATTCTGTGTTACAGCACACATTAAGGTCTTATTTTTACATCTCATCTGACCTGCAATGCTCTGCCTAAACTTACCTGCACTTCAACTTCCACTTCATCAGTATCCAGGTTCATGTAACATTTCCTGGGATCTGGAGCATCAGCTGATTGCCAGTTTGGATTCTGGACAGTGTACTGGCGGTGGCTAAATGAGTAGTCCTGGACAATAAGTGGTAAAATTCTGTGTTACAGCACACATTAAGGTTTTCGTTTACATTCCTATCAAACCTTATTGTAGCTACACATTCTAAAATTATTGCACTGACAATTCCTTTTGATTAGTACGTAAACTAAAAAAAAAGTTTCTCAGTTCTCACAGGATCAAAGCCGCAATGAGTGTAGGAGGCAACTTCTTGTTGGGAGCAGCGCATGTTTGAATCCAAGGAGCCTGGCATATAGCACTGATACTCTGCAATAAAACAAACAAAACAATGAAATCTGACAAACGGCTCGTTGTTGTGTAACAAGTTACAGACATCTCACTAATCCGTTATTCTGGAACAACATTACAATACAATGCAGCTCCTAGTGTCCATCTACTGGACTAAACGGCAAGGTGAAATATCAGGTTTTAAAATAACTGTATTACCCAATTTCCCCCTGGGGATTAATAAAGTATTCTGATTCTGATTATAAACACTCAATGTACACAGAAATAGATCATGTGCAATGTAAAGCCTGACTAATATACTGGTTGGCCAAATTAAGGGTCCATTAAATCAACAGAAATCATGTGCATAAAGCACCACAAATAACACTTTAAATATGTTATTAAACATAAGGTTAAAAACCATATATGAAGGCTTTCAAACAAAACCAAATGCACTGCCAAGTGCTGTAATCACTTGCATTTTGATAACAAGCAGTATATGCAAGGCATTGTGGGACTTGCTGGTTATAGTGCCTGCTTGTGGAACTAAAGACATAAAGGAAAGCCATGTTCTGAAAATTTTATTTTAAATAACATGTTAAATGTTATATTATAAATAAATGTATAAATGTATTACTGTAATATTTTTACATTCTTTGTGCTTTATACTACACTCATTATTAGAGGCTAGACAGATCAGGCAAGCACAATTTGTGTACAATATATAATAGAATTATATTGACTGATAATATAATATATGTCATATTAATTTATTTTCCTAGAAATTTATATTTGGGAAAAAAGTTGGATAGATAAAGTGATACTCGTGGAGGTTAAACAAATATCTGTTGCTTCTTAAGACACAACACTGAAATTGTGAAAAATTGCACCTGGCTACATCCAATATTGCATGCAAGCATACGTCATACTAATGCCCAATACTATTGTGTTTGCTACAGCAGCATGCAACTGGGTTGGTTATTAGTCTTGGGGTAATTAAACTATTAACTATTAACTATTAATTACCTGGTGCATCAGGTCTGCATTGTGAGTAACGAGGTATGAAGGCACCTAAATTCCCATCAGGCACTGCACAACGTAAGCCCTGTTGCATTCGACTGGATGGATGTGCCCAAGGAAAATCCGTCTGGAAGTGACAGAACTCAGACCTTGAATCACCATGTGAGCCCTGTAGCATTCGACTGGATGGATGTGCCCACGAAAAATCCATCTGGAAGTGACAGAACTCAGGGCGTGAATCACCATGAGCTGTTACAAATGCCTGGGGTGTTTGGGGTGTTGTGTTGGACCCCTTCCCCTGCTGAGAGTACAGGTGATAAGGAGTTCCTTGATGCTCAACTAAATCTGTGCCTGAACAGATAGAGACAAATCATACATTAATGAAAAAAAAAGTAATAAAAGTACAGATGAATGCCAAGGCAACAATGTTAGATAGCTAGCACTTTTTCTTTGTCTGTTTTCTTTACAATTTCCTTCATATTCTTACAAATTCTTTTCAAAGGACCTGGTCTAAAACGGTTAGGAGAATGAGAAGGAAGGTGGAAAGGACCAAGATGTCTGAATATGCACACGGGGCCCAGAAATCATTCTTACATGCAGTTTTCTATAAATTCCAATCCTTCATATATTACTTACTTGATGCAAAACTGACCTTTCCAAAAAACGTTTTTTCGAGTACTAGAGCTAGCTCAGCTACTACAGTTATGGGGTAGTGGGTCGTGTTTTCACAGTATAGATCCAAAGAACCCTGCTTCAATCCTGAGCTCCCATTACTGTCTGTATGTACTTTCTGCTGCTTAATGTACTTAGATTTCATAACTCCTACATCCTCCCCCTTACATGCCACAAAATAGATGGGTTATGCTAATAAATAGCACATAGTTATGAATGTATGTGATAGGCTGGCGTCCCATTCAGAGCACCCAGTTTTATTTTGACAGGCTCTGGAGCCACCTTGAAACTGACCAGGGTAAAGTATTTACTAAAGATAAATGTATGTATAAATAAAAGAATAAATTATAGTTTGTTCTGCCCATATACTGACCAACCACAGCAGAGTTCTCAGGTGAATTCCACATCGGATAATAGGAACGTCTTGACTGGTTGGACACTTCTGGCCCAGCGGCAAGCTTGGCTTTGTTGGAAGGCGTCAGTCGCTTTAGCTTGACCAGAAGCTCTGGGTTAGCCCGTTTGAAGTTGGGGTTGGAAAAGTGATGCATGGTGCTGTCTCGCCTCTCTGAGATCTCAGAGCCTGGGCGCACTTTTCTGAAGCCGTACAGGTTTAGTTGACGAACAAAACTGATGAAATCTTTTGTTTCAAAGTACTTGTTCATCCGCTTGTTGGATGTAGATAGCACTTCAGCTTCGAAGGCCTCCTGGCAGATCAGTATTCCTTCCCCACTGTCATCCCAGCAGATTGAGCAAATCCGAGGATCATTTACCAAATGCCACAACTTGCTGGGAAAGTTTCTGCGGTTGATCCGGACGGAGTGAAGTATTTCATTGACTTCCATGCCAGCTAAATGATTTGTAACCAAAAGATAAGAGCTCAGTGTTATTAAACTATAGATGTTTATCCATCTAGACAATTGCTAACTAGATTGTGACAGTTGATCTGAAGTGCTAACTAGTTAGCAAGGCAGCTATCTAACACATTTATCCATTTTCATTAACAAATGATTTGATCAATAAATAAATAATGATAAAGACATCAAAAAAATTGAAATCAACAACAAGATAGCAACAGCTGTGCAGAGTTGGCTGGCCTCATGAGTGTAAAATAAATAAAAAATTAATAAAAAAAAAGGTCTATACGAATAGCCTACATGACTTACACGATCGGATTATTACTGATATATGACTAGATCATATACAAATACTTGGAATCTCAGCTCCTTCTGGAGAATCCTCGTTTTCATCCATGATCAGAAGCGTTTAAACTATTTGCAAACACTTAAGCACGCTTGGACCTTGTGCCTTTAAATTCAAAACTAAGGTAGACGTGTGGTAATTCTAGAATGTTCTGTTAAAATACAGCGCGGGCTTGGATTTATCCAATCAGAGTAAAACAAGTGACTGCGACTTCATTCAATCGCAAAATGAAATCCTGCTGTTTAATAAATTGTAGGTGAACGTAGAAAAGATGCTATTTGAGAATATTTTGTTTTGAGATTTCAAACACCCCACCAATAAAAAAAATTCAATAAAACATTAAGGGAACACAACAGCAAGTCAATTAAAGTATATTGACTTATAGTTTGTTCTGATATATATCCATATATAGTTTGTTCTGATAAACCCACATACTGACCGACCACAGCAGAGTTCTCAGGGGAATTCCGCATCGGAGAATGGGAATGTCTTGACTGGTCGGACACTTCTGGCCCAGCGACAAGCTTGGCCTTGTTGGAAGGCGTCAGTCGCTTTAAATTGACCAGAAGCTCTGGGTTAGCCCGTTTGAAGTTGGGGTTGGAAAAGTGATGCATGGTGCTGACTGGCCACTCTGAGATCTCAGAGTCTGGGTGCACTTTTCTAAAGCCATACAGGTTTAGCTGGCGAATAAAACTGATGAAGTCTTTCGTTTCGAAGTACTTGTTCATCCGCTTGGCTGTAGATAGGACTTCAGCTTTGAAGGCCTCCTGACAGATCAGTATTCCTTCCCCACTGTCATCCCAGCAGATTGAGCAAATCTGAGGATCATTCACCAAATGCCACAACTTGCTGGGAAAGTTTCTGCGGTTGACGTCCATCCTAGCTAAATGATTTGTAATCAACAGATAAGAGCTCAGTGTTATTGAACTATACATGTTTATCCATCTAAACAATTGCTTACAGATTGTGACAGTTGATCTCTTGTGCTAACTAGTTAACAAGGCAGCTATCTAACACATTCATCCATCTTCAATGACAAATGATTTGTTAAATGAATGAATGAATTAATGAATGAATGAATAAATGAATAAATAAATAAATAGAAAGAAAGAAAGAAAGAAAGAAAGAAAGGTTGATTGATTAAGAAGTAAAAAAAAATGCCATTAACAACAAGCTATCCGGAATTAGCTCGCCTCCTGCGTGGAAAATAAATAAAAACAAAATAACAAAAAAGGTAAATAAATTAATGAATCAATAAATTAAAAAAAAATTAAAGCTGCAAGCAGCATTTCCCGGGTTCAAGCGTTTAAGGTCTTTAGGGAGTTTAAGGCCTTAAAGGATTTTCACATACACAAAGTGACCCGCAAGTTACAGAGGGTGGCACCCGCTCCTAACCTAGTGTCTCTAATACAGAAAAGCTTACCAACGTGTTGCACAATATATGTCATGTGAAGTACTCACCTGTCCAGTTTTCCCTAAAATAAACAAAGTCATATCCATAAAGCGAAGAAACACAAGCATTCAGATGCAGAACGAGTGACCGGCAAGTCACATACACAAAGTGACCATCAAGTCACATACACAAAGTGACCCTCAAGTCACATACACAAAGTGACCCGCAAGTCACATACACAAAGTGACCCGCAAGTCACATACACAAAATAACTAAGAAATTGGGATACATGAACAGTCTGACATACTAAAACCGAATGAACAACAATAGAGCCCTCTAACAAATTAGCACACATCTTTCTCCTTGTGTTTCTGTCTCTGTTTCTGATTCTAATTCTGATTCTGGTTGATTGGTGGCTCAACGGGTGATGTCACACAGGATAATGAAGACTGACAGGAGATGTCCAATGGCTTTTTTAAAAAAGGGCTGTTTTTAGTGATTTTTCCGTTATAGCGCCACCAAGTGGCCAATCGCCGCGGTTTTTGAACTGTGGCCTCAGTTTGACCTCTTTCACATGTGTCCCAAGTTTGGTGTTGATAGCTCATTTAATTCTTAAGTTATTGCCATTTTAGTAAAGCTGGCTCCTCCCAGTTCGAACATTTTGGGGCCCCTTAAGGACCCTGAATCAAAATTTCAACTTTTTTTTTGATAATTATTGACATTGAGACTCCAGAGAATATTACTGCACTGGATTGGCCTCGATCAGGCGAAAAACCTAGGACTAGTTCGCAAAAGTAGGTTTCGGACAAAATTAACAACAGCTATCTAGAATTATCTCGCCTCCTGAGTGTAAAGTAATTTAAAAGGTCTATACGAATAGCCTATATAACTTACACGATCAGATTATTTCTGATATATGATTATATCCTACACAAATACCTGATATTATCTCGGCTCCTTCTGCAGATTCCTCGTTTCAATCTGTAATCAGAAGCGTTTAAACTATTTGGAAACACTTAAGCACAAGTGGAGGCGCCTTAATTCTAGAACGTTCGCGTCAAATTCGTGAATATTTAATAAGCGCGTGCTTGGATCTGTCCAATCAGAGTAAAACAAGGGACCAAAAATGCAATTAAAACATTAAGGGACCACAACAGCAGGTAAATTAAAGTAAATAGATCCCCAAATTAAAGTTAAGCTCAATCTGTCAATTTAAACTTTTAAGTATTAAAGTTCGAGGGTTGTTTAAGTTAAATCCTGCATTAATGTGAGCGCGCTTCCTATTGGCTGCGCTATTGGTGACGCTACGACGTGCTGAGTTAAATAATCTGCAGTAGAGCAAAGGAGACCTGCTGTGTGTGAGAACATATGTTGTAGCTCCACAATAAAAGGTCAAATATATTAAGCTCAGGCCATCCTTAAAAATATTTTGGTTTGCAAAATAACAGTAAAAAAAGGGTCGGTAGGTAGGTCTATATATATATTTTTTTCAAGTTTCAATGTAAAAAAAAGTACAATTTTGGTGATGTGATTACGTAGGTATGACTTTAAACAAATTAGCAGATCGTGACGTCACTGACTGGGTCTTCAACCCGTGCCTTCGGGCGCATCATTGCAAACCTTATTTTGATGCTGGGCACAGTTTTTCCAGAACTTCGTGCCATGTTAAAGCGGTGTCGAGCTGTTTTAATGATTTTTTTTAGATGTATTAATGTGCCCGAACCAGTTAATATTATTTTATTGCTTTTGTCAATTTTTTTCTTGATCAATTTTAGACACAGTATGAAAAGGATTGCACAAACTATTATAATCGATTATATCAATAGTTTTTCCGTATTAATGAACTATATGATCTCTCCATGTGCGCCATTTTCCAGTGCGCCATTTTCCATATGCGCCATTCTTCCTGTGCGCCATTTTCCAGTGCACCATTTTCCATATGCGCCATTCTTCCAGTGCGACATTTTCCATGTGTGCCATTCTTCCAGTGCGACATTTTCCATGTGCGCCATTTTTCCTGTGTACCATTTTTCCATGTGTTTTCTAACGAGATTAAATTGGTGGAGCTCAACTATACCTACATGATTCAATATTGTCTCTCTATTACTGCTCTCTGTGCAGGAAAATAAATTCAATATAATCCATACTCAGAATACGTGTCCTGCTCGTATGTTCTTATAACGCTCGTATGTTCTTATAACATGATTATGGAAAATACAAGGTTTTCAGGATCCCAGTACATGGGCACTCCAGTTAGTGTTGGTTGAGGAAGAGGTCTGTTAGAGACACCAATTTCCATTCCAGACAGGTGCATCTCAATAAATTAGAATGTTGTGAAAAAGTTAATGTATTTCAGTAATTCAACTGAAATAGTGAAACTAGTGTATTATATATATATATTATACAACCCGTTTTAATTCAACCCGGTTTCAATTCATGTGACTTGACTAAGTATTTTCCCACTCTTCAACAATATGTGGATTGTCCCACTCGCGCAAACCGGACTACTGATCCGGCGGTACATTAAGTTTTGTAAAGATACTGTGTCCGAAATTAAGATTGTGAACATTTTCCCAAATAACAAACCTTGGGTAACTAAACAGCTGAAAATGTGTCTCAACGAAAGAAAGTTTGCCTTTTGCTCCGGTAATAGAGAATTAGGCTACTGTGTGAGAAAATGAAACAGACCAGGGGGAAATTCTTAAAGCAAAATTTGATTTTAAAAATAAGATTGAGGGTAATTTTCTAACTGGTAATGTAAGACAGGCATGGGACGGACTTAATACACTAAAGGGCAGGTCTAATAAAAGGGATAATAGTTCTGAAAGTAATAGTCAAACTTTTATTTATTTTATTTTATTTATTATTTGAATGCATTTTATTGCAGATTTGACACTACTAATGGCAAGATAGAATGTGATGAAATATGCAAAAATCTTCCTGTTCAAACAACAATAGTTATCAAGCCCGTAGGCAGGGGGGTCCAGAATTTAAGTCGTTTATTTCATGTGATTATTGTCATCATTGTTTTAATCAATTGCTGTTTCAAATTAATATGATATATTATTGTAGCTGGACGTGTGTGTGTGTGTGTGTGTGTGTGTGTGTGCCGCGCGTGCAGTTCAGAGAGAGTTCTCCAATACACTTTTCAAAGCGACGGTGAAGCATCGCCTCTGAATGATGGGGGAGGGGTTTTATATATATATATATTATATTTATATTATATTATTATATTATATTATTATATTATAATTATATTTTATAAATATATATAATTATAAATATAATATATAATATATATAATTAAAAGGATTTCTTTATTTTATCCACTCAATAGTCTACAATATAATATCCATATAAACGTAGCGTAATTATAATAATAAAACATAGTGGGATATTCAGTGATATTGGCTGTGCAATATCGACTTTTGTGATTGGCCAATACCGGCAGACTGGAGCCAATCGAAATGCTTCTCTCCTTCGGTGCGCGTCTTTGTTCCTCTGAGAACTTCAAAGCGGACCGCGTGGGGTAAATTATCTGGAATGATTAGTATATTAATTGATTTACGATGCCTACCCAGCTAACACACGACGTACTAGTTACGTAATTTATTGGTCATTTTTGGTAATTTCATGACTTACCAACGTAACTGTTACGTCCTAATTTCATTACCATTACAGTACCAAATCACTACGTCGCCACTACGGTCTCCTAACTTCGCGAGATAACCATGTACGGTCCAGTTACGTACTATTTTGGTATTTTCATAACTTACTGGCAACGTAACTGTTACGTCCCAGCGAGGTAATTTCATTACTATTACAATTATATAAACATTCATTTCCTTTTCTATTTAGGTTAGCTTGTTAAAACTTTTCAGTCTCAAAGTTTCCCTTAAATAAGTCAAAATAGATTAAACACACCATGCGAGTTGCTGTTTACATGGGAAACAAGAAACAGCACGCGCCTCCCCGCGTTCAGCTGAACTCGATCAGAGCGCGCGACCGCGCGTGCACAGCAGAACTGCATCAGACAGGACCGGTCATTCTCCAAATTGCACCCAAGAATATTGGAACTGACCAGTGTACTAAATCCATGTGTCAAGACAAATACAGGAACAAGCAAAGAGGCATTGACAGAGAGTCAAGAAATGATGATGAAAATAATTATTATTAATACCTCAGTAAAGTTCATTAAATCTATTCTGTTGTTAGTGTGGTCTTTAAACTTATGAACTGTGTATGGACTGACAAAGGTGGTACATGAGGAAGTAATTTGACAACAATGCAGTAAATAATTTAGGTGCATCAAAAAGCGTGCTCGTTAAGATATACCAGCAGACAAGCTAATCCAGCACAGATTAGTGCATAAAAGGTCACCAAAATGAAGTATTTTAACCTCATAATTAAATACAAAAGGAGGAGAAAAACTGCAAAAAGGTCCACTTTTTGAAAAAAATCAAAAGTTTTTTTTAAAAAAAATCTATAGTCAGTATAGTTGCCACAATATTATTTAATTTAGAAAGCTAAGTAATTGTGTTTTCTGATATTTTATATATATCATGGTAGTTAGTCATTGTAAAAGAAAGAACAAAGAGCAAAAGGATAACACATGTAAAGGTGAATTTAAAAGCACCAGTACCAATAATGTCAGAATATGCTGTGTAAATGATTTAGGAATTAATGCTAGTCAATTATTATTTTCTGATTGTCTAAAGGCAATAATAATTAAATAGTATTAAACAAGGTCAACTATTGTGCATTAGAAAATCACATGACACATCTTCTACTTCTTTCATTTATTAATATTTTCCCTGTATTAAGAAAGTATTGTATTAAAAATGTCCAGTGTTTTAATATTTTTCATACATTTCTATTATTTTGTATTCCATTTATTCCATTCATGCTCATGTATGTCTTCAAACCATGCTTTCTGCCCACTTGAAAGAGTAGAAAATAAGGTTCAGCTATAATATTCAGTTTTACAGAGCAATATTACACCAAAAAAAAAAGAATTACTTCATTTTTACACAGATTCCATTACGTAGTGTTACATAATCAGATCATGTAGATGCTGCAATGGACGTTTTTCAGTCACCTGCAGAAAAGTATCATCGAGTAAGAATTTACACAGTTAATGTGAAAGATTTATTAATGTAGTAGATATTGACACACACTGATAAATTGAAAGCTATTAATGTCAGTTACTATTATTTAAAATAAATTTATTTTTCTTGTACAGACCTTTAAACCAGAGGATAGCTGGCTGCTGTGGCAATGCCACACTGGTTTTTCTTATTCTTGGACATCTTGATATAGCCGTTATCACCCCAATCGAGACCCCAGCTGTTAAAAAAGCAATGAGTAATTTAGTGGTTAATGTGGACCAGTGGCTTTAATTTGCTCGATAGTTTCTTAACTAAGAAAGTTGTTTAGAATAGGAATAGGAATTCTGTAAAAAAAAAAAAATAAATAAAAAATCAAATATTCCCTCTGTGCCTTTACACTGTAAAATGTGAGTGAGTTATGTAACCATTTTCTTCTTGTTAACTCCAATTGTCATGAAACAAAGACTATCCTCAAGTTGAGTACTCACATTTTTAATGCAGGAGGTGAACTTTAATTTCAAAGTATAATGTATAACATATATCAGGAAATGTTTTATTAGTGTAGATCAGGGATGTTATACTCATTTTATGTAACTGTCCAGAAGACATTTAGCAAAATGTGAAGTGAGCTAAATCATACAGTGCTGTGAAAAAGTATTAGTTATTTTTCTTTGTATAATATTATTCATATTTGTCACACTTAATGATTCAGATTATAGAGCAAAGTTTAATATTACACAAAGTTTTTCAATAATAATAATAAATGCTGGTGTGTTTGGGATCATCGGCCTACTGCTTAATCAAAGTGTGCTTGAGGGTGGAGGCAAATATTTTTTCACGGCACTGTAATTGTTTGTAGTAGCGCATAAAAACTCTTCTTAAATGTATTCATGAGATTTTTTACCTGTTCTTGACCAGCCAGTAGTCTTTTCCATTATCCTTGCCATAACCAACAGCCAAGACACCATGATCCAAGTCCATGCTGCTACATTCAGGCTCATTGTAGATTCCTGTCATCCATTCCAACATTATACAATCAATTATTCATTTTAATTTATGCTAAATAAATGTAAACCACTAAATCATAGCATTCATATTATTCTGGAAGCACAGGATTGGTTTATACACAGGATTGGTTTATAATGTATGTGTAAGACTCACCAGATACATAGAGCTGGAAGGATATGTGGCCTGCATCTATAGCGACGGAAACGGGTCCAATGGTTGCCACAGCTTCCTGTAGAGCATTCTCATCTTCACTGGTTATATCCACGTAGCCTGTGCAGGTGGCTCCCACAGTGTCTGGATTAAACCTGCAGTCCCCATCCTGTCGAGAGTGAGATATAGGGTGCTTTATGAATATTGGACAAAAAAAAGTAGGCTTGATGGCTAATATAAATAATTGCTTTGGTAAAAATATTTCATCCTACCAAAAGCAAGTACGGGTTTTAAACAATTATAAAAACGTATAAAATGCCCATCAAATTGGGTTCATCTGAGTGTTTTTATGTTCCACTCACAGTGGCTTCATAAGGGTAGGAGTCTTCTGTGTCAATTCCCTTGTTGTCCTTAATATAGTCAAAAGCCTGGTCCATCAAGCCACCACTGCATCCCATGTTCCCATATTTCCAGGAGCAGTCCACCAATTGTTGCTCACTCAGTGACACCAGCTTCCCTGTCTTCCTAAATGTCTGACCTTCCAGTGACCCTGTCTAAGAGAGGACAGATGATAGCGAAAGAGATGGAGAACAGGGCAAACAAAGAAAACAGACAGGTTATTCACAGCAGGACCTGGAAAAGCAGTAAATTGTTAGATCTAGCACAGATTAACCATAACCAAATGTCAAGCCTGCCCTTACCGCACTGAAGGCCCAGCAAGAACCACACTGCTTCTGGTCTTTAACCTCAGTCACATAGCCTTTGTCCCTCCAGTCCACAGAATCTGGCAAAACAGCTCCTCCTGCCTGTCGGAGAAATGTAGCTGCATTGTGTTTCTTGGTCTTGTTGAAGGATCCCAGGCAGCCCTTAAACACAGACTGTCTGTACTCCTGGTTATCCTGTTAGAGAAAAAGATAAGTGAAATTAGACAGACAGACAAACAGTGAGACAAACAGACAGGCATCATTTTCAATAGTAGTCCCAGACCCTATACATATTTTCTTTTCTCACCATGTCTGCAAAGTAGGTCATGCCAAGTCTGTAGCTCATAATGCCCTGGTCAGCCAGCATGTTGTGTACCAGAACCAGCTTGCGATTTTCTAGCCAAGTCATCTTACGCCGAGCCTCCTCCTCCACAGATTTATAGCTCTTACCTATGAGAAAAAAAGCAAAAGACATCTCAACATGAAAAACATTAAATTAGTGCATACCTTAATCTTTTTAATTGGTTTCATATTTGTGAAGCACTTTGATTTGAACTATTTTTGTTGCTGTATAATGATTATTAACTCTTGTTCTTACTATTCTTTTTTAATGTTTACAAAAAGTTTGATTATGCATGAGAATATTTCTCACCAAATTTTAATTTCCAGGAATGAAACTCTAGGTCTTCCAGAGAGATGCTGGCTGCACTGGCCAGAGCCATGAGAGCAGTGATAGCTATCAAAACCCTCATTTTGCAAATATTGAGATGTTCTCTGTGCTAAGTAGAAGGAAGAGAGCAGAATAAAAGATTCACATTCTGTTTTCATTCAATCACACTTGCATCCTTTGTCTCTGAATTGCATGAAATTCGATTGTCTGTTTCACCAGAGTGGCTGGTTCTTTAAAATAAAAACATAATTAATCTGCGCGAAGCCAGTTCACAAAATGTGTATCTAGGTGTATGTGGTACGTACCTGATTCTGTTGTGCTCTCTACAGATGCAGAGTTGTAATGGGTTTCCTGACTTTATATGCCACTATGTCATGGCTCAAATCAGGTGCTTGTCACACAGACAAGGCAACACACCTAGTAGTTAAACATATACACATTTATTGCAGAAATTACATAACTTTACATGAGATGATTCCAAAGTCAGGTGGACATGACCATTAAATTAACTATTTCCTCCTTGGGTATAGTTGAAGCAGGTGAAGACCAAGGAAACAAAAGAAAAAAACATGCAAGACAGAATTAGTAGTTTGAAACTGTTCTAGTTATAATGCCTTAGAAAATGTTTGAGCTGACTGCTGTATTCCTGACATGACAGGTATCCAGTAGTTCTTTAAAAGGCTAACACTGTAGGTACTTAGCAGCTCATAAAGTCTACTAAGCCGGGTGCACACCACTTCTATCTGACAGTGTACTAAGCCTGTGACCAAGTTTGTTTCTTGGACCGCAACATTGCAGACATCAACTTGTCATGGAATCAAATCCACAGGCTCAGATAGTCCATCCTGGGATGCCATACTTGCTGTCGCTGTCACCTGTGACAGTAATGAGCAATTCATCTGTGCATTCCCTACAATAGTATCACAATAAGGTCACAGAAGAAACCATGGCTTTGCTGGTCAGATAAGGCCATGCGCAGATCTAGGGTCAATTGTAAGTGGAAAAAACGAATTTATTATTTTGAATCTATTAACCTTTACAGCTTTTATATACTTTATCTAATAAATCTAATCATTGATGTCTAATCAACATCTAGAAATTCTATTTCCTTAAAAATCTAGCAAATAGAAACTGCTTCTTTGTATGTACTTTGTTGTGTTTTTTTTTTCTTTCCAGACAGTAATCCTGCCCAAAATCAGTGCACTAACCAACCGCCAGGAAACTCTACATGTCAGTCAGATACCCCCTCAGGAGGTTCTTGTCCAATAAAAAGCTGCTGTTTAGTACAGACCTTCTGCCATCAGTCTGAAGGTCTGGTTACATGAAACTAAGGCAATGGACTTAAATACTGATCAAAATCAGAGCTGCTCCCAGTGAACCAGTCACAATAACACACACTGTTATTACTGTTTCACTGCAATACTAAACAATAACAAAGTATTTTAATCATGTGCAATAACATAATTTTTTTTAAATGTGCAATATTACCTATGTGCAATATGTCTTCAGTGTAACCACTACTCTTTTTATACATTTTTGGTTTTTGTATATACTGTATATTATATTATGTCTTTGATCTTTTTATATGTTTTTGCTGCTGTAACAGAGAAATTTCCCCATTGTGGGACGAATAAAGGTATATCTTATCTTATCTTATCTTATCTAAAAAGGTCACAAGTTCAAATCGTGTCAACAGAAAGTTAACAGGGCTAAGTGTCAAAACCCCTTATTCCTCATCTGTTAAAGTACATCCACTTAACTTAAACATGTAATAGTAAAAATGGTGTTTCACTTGTTGTCAGTTTATTAAGTATTGCAACAACACCAGATTATTAATTATACAGATTTGAGGGGTTCAGACTGCTGGCTAGAATGAATATGCTTGTGAGACGAAACATTAAAATTTCAACCGAAGGTATGTTTCCACATTGTAAATATACACTGAAAAAAAATATAAACACAACACATTTGTTTATCCACCATTTTTCATGAGCTGAACTCAAAGATCTAAGACTTTTTCTGTGTACACAAAGACCTATTTCTCTCAAATATTGTTCACAAATCTGCCTAAATCTGTGTTAGTGAGCACTTGCCCTTTGCCGAGATAATCCATCCACCTCATATCACATCTTTATTGCAGATTATGAATACATTTTGCTCTTAAGTAACAAGGAGGATTGAGTGTATACATTTTTATGGAAAATAATGAGCAAATACACAAAATGTGGTATATACACAGAACTAGCATCCATGTTAATGCCATAAACACATTAAAGACATTGTAATGATTTATCGTAATGCATTTGTTTAATTAATAATTTACTTCCGATGTTTAATTTAAGTAGATTGTGTTTGTCTGTCAGCTAAGCAGTGTAGTATATTTCAAATATTTGAAATATCAAATATTTCACAGTAATGAATATATTCAGGTAAAATGGTTGCGGGAACGTTGATCATTTCAAATCACATTAAATCACACTCAGTCATATTAAACACGATAAGAACTTTATCATCATTTCTGATAATTTTCTTATTAAAGATGTCCTTTGATATAAAAGACATCTTTAACAATGAGGTAATGACAGGGGAAATCAAAGTTTCTGATACATGTCTCATAGTTAGTAACCTTTATTGTTCACACCTTTAAACCAGAGGATAGCTGGATTTTGTGGCAATGCCACATTGGTTATTCTTGTTCCTTGACATCTTGATATAGCCGGTATGTCCCCACTGAAGGCCCCAGCTGTGAAATACAATTTTAAAGTTAGTGTATATAAAGTTAGACCCATAATTGTAATATGTGATTGGTTGTGTTTTGTTTTTCTTTACCTGTTCTTGACCAGCCAGTAATCTTGTCCATTATCAGTCCCATAACCAACAGCCAGGACGCCATGATCCAGCTCGGTGCTGCTACAGTCAGGTTCATCATAGACACCTAAATCCATTGAAGCAATCATTTATTTTTAGATAAAATCTTAATTATTTTTATTCTAAGATCACGCAGTTATTTTGTATATAGTTAATTAAATGAGTAAAAGAAACTCTAATGTCTCAGAATATTCATAGAACTTTCTCAAGTTATATAAATCAATATGATGATAGCATGCTTAAATAGTACATTGCTTAATCGGTGATTGTGTGAGACTCACCTGATTCATAGAGCTGGAAGGACATGTGGCCTGCATCTATGGCGACAGAAATGGGTCCGATGGTGGCCACGGCTTCCTGCAAAGCATTCTCATCTCCACTGTTTATGTCCACAAAGCCAGTACAGGTGGCTCCAACAGTGTCCGGATTATATCTGCAAGATCCATCCTGCAGTTAGAAAGAGAGGTGAGAATTCACCTTTTATTAAAGATATACAACAAAGGCAAAATAAACCAACATTTCTGACATTTATTTGACATTTTTATTTTATGACATTTTATTTTTAACAAACTTTTAATAAAGTTTGTTTCAGTTTTCCACTCACATGAGCTTCATAGGTGTAGGAGTCTTCTGTGTCCAATCCACCATTTTCAGTTACATATTCAAAGGCCCAGTCCATCCAGCCTCCATTACAGCCCATGTTACCAAAATTCCAAGAGCAGTCTACTAGCTGCTGCTCGCTGAGTGACACCAGTTTTGCAGTTTTCCTGACTGTCTGACCCTCCAGTGCCCCCGTCTGAGAGAGGATTAATGGAAGCAGAATAGAGAAAAAAATATTGTCTTTTTCTAGACACCATACATTTAGAAGATGGCAAATGCGGACAAAGGTAGGCCACTAATGTGGCGCATAATGAAATTTTGTAATCAAGGGAATTAAAGTCTAAATGGCAGTGGGCAAGGCTAGGGCAAGTATGTAAGTATATTCTGAATTAAATATATAAATATAAAATATAATGAATTCTGAATATATACTGAATTTAAATCCTTTGATATATATAATAATCAGTTCAAAATCTCCTATTTCTCCTTACCGCACTGAAGGTCCAGCAAGAACCACAATGCAACTGGTTTTTAACCTCAGTCACATAGCCATAGTTCCTCCAGTCAACAGTATCTGGCAGAACAGCTCCTCCTGCCTGTCGGAGGAATGTTACTGCACTGTGTTTCTTGGTCTTGTTGAAGGCTCCCAGGCAGCCCTTAAAAGCAGACTGTCTGTATTCCTGGTTGTTCTGTTAGACAGAAATGGTGGAAAAAAATTACAGCACTTTACTTGTAAGGCTCACCATAGACAAAGGTTATGCCTCAGACCAAACAAGGCTTACACATAAGTTATACAAAAGAATTTATTATTTTTTTAATTACCATGTCTGCAAAGTAGGTCATGCCAAGTCTGTAGCTCATAATGCACTGGTCAGCCAGCATGTTGTGTACCAAAACCAGCTTGCGATTTTCTAGCCATGTATTCTAGGAGAAACAACACAGTATTTGAAAATGTGCATAATTGCCAAAGCCTAACATGCCTAAACAAAGCAACCATGAAAACAAACATCTATATTGTACTATACTAATACACTAGTAGTTTATATACTAGAACTAGTAGTTTATAGACCAAATGGAACATGCATTTACTCTGGAAAACCAACACTGAAAGAACTAAGACATCATGACAGATCAGTAAAAGTATACATTTATCCTTACCAGCATCTAGGAAATATAATAAAATGCTCCAGTATGTCTTTAATTTATTTCGGTACTATTATATAATTAGTTAATTTTTACATTAAAATAAAAAAAAAATCTGTTAAATGTATTTGAAATTAGTTTCCTTTTTAAATAATCCTTCCTAATTATTATCCTTTTCTCATAAAATTAATAATCTTAATTTTTATTATTATTATTATTATTATTATTATTATTATTATTATTATTATTATTACCATTTTTAAGACGTACACTGTGTATATTACTAGAAATCCTTTTATGAAATGCTCCATTGACAGTTTAAGATGGAAATTTCTCACCAAATTCCAGTTTCCAGGCATGAAATTCCAGGTCCTCCAAAGAGATTCTGGCCGCAGTGGCCAGAGCCACAAGAGCGCTGACAACAAGCAAAACCTTCATTCTGCCGAGACAATATAATTAGACTGTGTCTGTAGTGAAAAGACAATGTGAACTAAATAAGATTAGCTTTTTCCATTCTCCTAAATATCACACCTCTTCTCTATTACTCACAACTGTTCCACTTGTTCACTGGTTTCACTTTGTTTAAGATAGTTGCAAACAGGAAATACAAAAGTGAAACCAGCTTCCTACATTAGTCTATCAATCTTGATTAATTATAATATAATTAAGATAATATACAATAATATACAAATGTGTGTGTGTGTGTGTGTGTGTGTGTGTGTGTGTGTGTGTGTGTGTGTGTGTATTATAAATACCTGAATGGAGTTCTGCACTGAATAGAGAGCTGCCACATTGTTCCTGAGTTTATATAATGCTGTGTTACTGGCCTGATCAGGTGCTTGTCACACACAACCACAACTCATTTTTACTGGAAAGTTATATATCATATTTGTTTAGAGGAAATTCCAGAAAAAAGGCCTTTAAAGATAACTTTTTCACAGGAACTACAATAACAATAATACAACTTTAAGAATAGCTGAGATCATAGCTACCAAAAGCTGGGAACCGTGTGTTGTATATTAGAAAATATGAATTCTTGCAATAAAAAAATGGACATTTAAACAAAGCCAAATATGTTTAGTTTTAACTTTAAGTCAATTATTTATAAATGTATTATAAATAACTTATAGAATACACATGACTACAATAAAAAAAGTGTGGTATATTAGAAAATATAAGTTCTTGCAATAACAAAAATGGATAATTTTATAGAAATATGTTTAGTTTTAACTTTAAAGTCAATCGTTTATTTTTTTATTATAAATAACGTAGGTTGTATTAGAATACAGTAATACAGTAATGTTTAACTAAATTTTACAATTTTTTTTAAATACATAAAACACAGAAAGTTTTTTCTATAGTATTTTATTAATTTTTAAGATTCTGAACAATGTCTAGATCTTTATTTTAATCTAAGCTGATACTGACCCTGTAAACTGCTACGTGCTAAAGGTCAGATTTCATTAATACAGTATTTCTACTGAAGCACGTGTTAAGGCAACACTTTAATGGATTTGATCTAAAATGGATTATAAGGGTTTGTGGAGTCCATGCCAGCTCAAGTGCACACTATCATAAAAGTGAGCCAAATACTAGCTCTGAAATTCATCAGTGCTCAAATATTCACTACTATTTTCACTACATCTATAACACCACTAGTTTATAATCATCCTTTCTATTTGAAGAATGTTGATCAGTTTGTGTACTAAACCAGTCTTATAATCATACTATGATTGTCAGTGTCAAACAAGTTTGTGTTTGGTAACTGACATCAGTATAGATGAGCTCATTCTCAGCTGTCATAACATCATGTCATGTATTCACTTCCTTTTAAACATGTGATTTCTGGAACATTCAAAATGCACTATATGGTTAAAAGTATGTAGACACTTGACCATGACACACA
Source organism: Tachysurus vachellii (assembly GCF_030014155.1). NCBI lineage: Eukaryota > Metazoa > Chordata > Actinopteri > Siluriformes > Bagridae > Tachysurus > Tachysurus vachellii. Next base: position 7,292,252 of record NC_083469.1, read on the forward strand.
CACGCCAAAAAGATACATAATTCAAGCACAGTATATATGCAGGACATGTTTATTTTTAACAGATAAACTTTTTTTTTTCCAAAGACATGGAACAGTACATTAAAGATTTGCAAAACAGAGCAGGTAAATAAAAATGTAATTACTAAAAAACTTGAATTTTTTTCTCATACAAATTTCTGAAACCAAATACAGTTGTGAAAATACTTGTGTTATTATTTTGAACATTTATATTTTGTAATATAACAGTAACATTACAAAGTACTTACAAATGGACATGAAATTTCATGAGAGACACTAAAAAAGATATTATGGGCTTTGTTGAAAAAAAGAATATTTTGACATTGACATTGAAGAGGCTGATTAAAATTTTACCTGAGTTTTTCACAGAACCAAGACTACTGCTTTGTATTCTCAAGTCCCACAACACTAGCAAACTGTAAAAATAGATAATGATCAAAATCCTTATAAAAGCTGAATTTACTTATCACATATGTTTCTTTGGTAGTATGCCAAGGAACTTCATGTTTCATTACAACCAGCTTTAAATAGACCATTAAAATGGTTTTTTTTTTCTGCTAAATGCAAGAAATGTAAATGTAATGCTCAATATTTTAGCCTAGCGGGATCAAAAATTAATTAACCGCCAAGACAACAACCGAGACAGCCAATTTGATATTTTTACTATTTTACAATTCGTGTCAATTATTATATTTCCACAATGCTTTCCAATCACTCAGTAAAAGAAACCCAACAATAAACGTCCCAGCATAAAGATGACAGAGCAAGCTTCACATTGAACACGCTGAGTTTTATTGTAAACCAGTGGATAGCTGGCTTGTGTAGCAATACCACACTGGTTGTCCTTATTCCTGTACATCTTGATATAGCCTTTATCTCCCCAATTGAGACCCCAGCTGTGAAATAAAATAAAAAGTCAATCTTAAATTCAATTTTATTTACAAGGTTTACTGAAGAAATATAATTGTTCATGGCTACTTCCCAGTAGCAAGGTAATGCTCTAGAAATGAATATGAATATTTAATTTATTTCTTTACCTGTTCTTAACCAGCCAGTAATCCTTTCCATCATCAGTGCCATAACCAACAACCAGGACACCATGATTCAGTTTAGAGCTGCTACAATAAGGTTCATCATATATGCCTAAATCCATCGAAGCAACACTTTATTGAAAATAACATTAATATTTTCTGTAATTATTAAATCCTAAACTCTGCATTCATACTTATATTCATATGTGGTTAATCAGCGATTATGTGAGACTCACCTGATGCATAGAGTTTGAAGGATTTGTTGCTTGCATCTATGCCGACAGAAATGGGTCCCATGGTGGCCACAGCTTCCTTCAAAGCATACTCATCTACACTGTTTATGTCCCTATAGCCATCGCAGGTGGCTCCAACAGTGTTTGGATTATATCTGCAAGATCCATTCTGCAGTTAGAAAGAGAAGTGAGAATTCACCTTTTATTAAAGATATACAACAATGGTAACAGAAATCAACATTTCTTTTTTTTTTTCTTTTCAATGGATGAATTATTTCCGCAAGATACTTTCTGCAGTGAGAAAGTGAGAGAAAAATGTACTCAGATTTATTCAATAACTACAATTTCTATTCCAGTTTTTAGACCCATGACTGCAATTCATAGATTTCTCTGTGGTGGTGGTGAGGTGACAGCCACCACATCACATCACGCCACCCTATCATAGATTGTTTTCCTTTAAAAGCATTCCAGCAGTATTGTATTTTTTTGGCAATATAAACATTAACAAACATGACAACTATAGTTTGTAGGATTCCATCAAGTGTTAATATAATAAGCCTAGTAACCTTGGCTTCATAGGGGTAGGATTCCTCTGTGTTTATTCCTTTATTTTCTTTCACATATTCAAAGGCCAAGTTCCTCGAGCCACCGTTGCAGGCCCTGTTTTTTGTAGTGCAGTCTACCAGCTGCTGCTTGCTAAGTGGCACCAGTTTCCCAGTTTTCTTGTATGTTTGACCTTCCAGTGCTCCAGTCTGAAAGATTATATATTAAGCAGTATAGAGATGAGAACAAATGAATGTCTTGTTAAAAGCAGCATAAATTTAGGGAATGGTGAAAGCTGGAGCGATATAAATGGGGTCAAGGAGCATACACTCTAAAAACTGCTGGGTTAAAAACAACCCAATTTGGGTTATTTTGGCAACCCAGCGCTGGGTCAAAAAGGGACGTACCCAACGCTGGGTTATTTTAACCCAACTAGTTGGGTTATCATGTTTAACCCAGCATGCTGGGTTGTGATTTTAACTATTAGTTAAAAATGACTACACTGCTGGGTTGAATTTAACCCAAAATGGGTCAGAAATTTAATTGATTAAAATAATGAATCTACAGCAATACTTACTTCGGTAATCAAACCCCACACACGGGAAACACGGCTGATTTCGGCATAACAGCATGTAAATGTATCAAATATCACAGTAAATGCTTCACTGACTTCAGTCAGAAAATTGAAGAATACAAATTTCATTCATTCATTCATCTTCTACCGCTTATCTGAATTACCTCGGGTCACGGGGAGCCTGTGCCTATCTCAGGCATCATCGGGCATCAAGGCAGGATACACCCTGGACGGAGTGCCAACCCATCGCAGGGCACACACACACACACACACACACACTCTCATTCACTCACGCAATCACACACTAGGGCCAATCAACCTACCATGCATGTCTTTGGACCGGGGAGAGGAAACTGGAGTACCCGGAGGAAACCCCCGAGGCACGGGGAGAACATGCAAACTCCACACACACAAGGTGGAGGCGGGAATCAAACCCCGACCCTGGAGGTGTGAGGCGAACATGCTAACCACTAAGCCACCGTGCCCCCCAGAATACAAATTTAAAATATGAAAACATTTCATAACATTTACATTAACCTCAATATCTGAAGATATAAGAATCATCAGTAAGAATCAATAAATTGCAAAGAAAAATAGAAGAATTTAGAATAATGAACATGCATCAAACTGACTGCAGTCAGGAAAATTTACTTCCAATTAAATATGTGTGAAATATTTCATGTAACAGTGTACAAGTTAAAGAACACAGAATCCAATGAAGCAGTAAGGTCACAGTAATAATAATAAAAGTTTATTAACTATACACAGTTTAATTAACAATAAAAAAAAAAGTTACAGTTTGTCTGCAAAAATGAATGCTGGCAGAACTCTTACTGCTGGTGTCTCCTCCCCAGGAAATCCAGGAAATTGTGTTGTAGCTGCCTCTCTACATTACTACAATAGAAAAGAGGTGTTATTTGTGTAATAAGAGCGTTTATCTCAGGAGTTATTGACTCGGGAAACTCCAATCTGTGAATATGCGGCCAACTTTACTTAAGTGAGATTAGCTGATCTAACGTTATGCTTTTACATAAGCATTACTTCTATAATGCATTTAATACAAATACAACATATTAACAACTTTACTCACCTCTATATTTCCATCTTTGCTTGAAGTCTTCAACTATAATATTCGTGCAAAACATTCACCAACTTCTGAGAAAAAAAACCCTGCAGATGAATGTTCTACGATACTGTTGTGTTCCGCTTTAAGCAGTCCCTCTAGAAAATGTGTGGGTTACATTTCTGTTCCGCATTGCCACTGTCTAATAACGGATGTAAAAAAACAACGATCGCAAAAAAAAAGTTTTATGAAAATTATTTTACACTCCACATTTAGGGGGCCACAAGGGGGTCCAAGCTTGTTGTCACAGGGGCAACAGCCCCCCCAGAACCGCCAGTGCCTCCGAGGATTGTCCCCCCCAGAAATATTATTTAAAAAATATCGCACTCTCTATTGTGAAAAATATATGTATGTATACCTAAATAATTGTGTAAGTAGAAAAAAACCCCCGCAAAAAATGCATTTATAAACAGTTGAGTTCCCCCTCCCCTTCCTCACAGTGGTTTGACCCACTGCCTGCTTTCCCAGCTAAATCCTCCTGATCGTTGGGGAAGGAAGAGGAAAGAGCAAAGTCCCGCCACGGCCGGACCACCCCAGAAGCTCTCTCGCCTGCTGGCTATGCGACCTGGGCCCATCGTTGTTGCGTCCACGCAAAGCACTGTTATGGCAAACACAATAAAGATTTCACATTTTCTAAAAGAGAGCAATTTTCCTCTTCCACACTTGTCAGTGTTCAGGCCCCTAATCAGTGGCCTGCCATCCGACACTATCCAGCCCCTTGTCACGCGGGCCGAGGCCTGGCAGGCCATCCCCGGAGTGTCCAAGTGGGTGTTGGGGATAATAAAATACGGCTACTCACTGCAGTTCGCCCGGAGACCCCCGCGTTTTCGCGGGGTGATTCCCACTTTGGTAGAGCCGGACGACGCCCAGGTCCTCCGCACCGAAGTGCTGACGCTGTTGAGGAAGGGAGCCATAGAAATGATTCCTCCCTCAGAAAGCGGGTCGGGGTTCTACAGCCGTTATTTCCTTGTCCCCAAGAAAGATGCCGGTCTCAGACCCATCTTAGACCTCAGACTCCTGAACCTCTCCCTCATGAAACGGAAGTTCAGGATGTTGACACTGAAGCAGATCCTCACGCAGATTTGCCCCGAGGACTGGTTCTTCTCGCTGGATCTGAAAGACGCTTACTTTCACATCCAGATAGCCCCACATCACAGACGATTCTTGAGATTCGCGTTCGAGGGTGTGGCTTACCAATATGCAGTCCTTCCCTTTGGGCTGTCTCTAGCTCCACGCACTTTCACGAAGTGCATGAACGAGGCACTTTCCCCTCTGAGACAGATGGGAATCCGCATTCTGAACTATCTCGACGACTGGCTCATTCTAGCACAGTCGCGAACCGAGCTAGACCACCACAGATCCGTGCTCCTGAGCCACTTAGAGTGCCTAGGACTCAGGGTCAATTTTGCCAAGAGCTCACTGCTCCCCAGCCAACGTATTATGTTCCTGGGAGTGGTTTTCGACTCAGTCCGCATGAGGGCGGTCATATCACCAGAGCGCGCTCTGGTACTTCAGCAGCTCGCGGCCTCTGTCAGGAACAAAGCCTGTTTCCCTCTGAAGTTCTTTCAGAGGATGCTAGGGCTGATGGCTTCCGCCTCCCCAGTTTTACAGCTTGGCCTCCTACGAATGCGGCCCCTGCAATACTGGCTGAAAGTCCGGGTTCCACCTCACGCTTGGCAGCACGGCCGCTTTCACGTCAGAGTCAACCAGGCCTGTCTAGCAGCCCTGGAGCCTTGGATGAACCCTGTTTGGTTCAGCCGTGGAGTACCCCTACAGGCGGTTTCCAGAAGGACGGTGGTCTCAACAGATGCGTCCAACCTGGGTTGGGGCGCTCTGTGCGAGGGCAGACCAGCCTTCGGCTCGTGGTCGCACGAGGACAGCCATCTCCATATCAACTGCCTCGAGATGCTGGCGATAGAACGAGCCCTTCGATCTTTTCAGGCGATCCTGGAAGGGCGCCATGTCCTAGTCCAGTCGGACAGCATGACAGTGGTGTCCTACATAAATCACCAAGGTGGCCTTTCGTCCAGCCGCCTCTACATGCTGGCAAAGCGCCTCTTGGAATGGGCATTACCCAGGTTGCAATCGCTCAAGGCGACACACATACCTGGCAAGTCGAATCTGGGAGCAGACATGCTTTCGCGGAGCAACGTCCCCTCGGACGAGTGGATGCTCCATCCCCAGACGGTTCTCAAAATCTGGGAGATTTTCGGGAAGGCAGAGGTCGACCTCTTCGCCTCAGAAAGCAACTCTCATTGCCCAACTTATTTTTCAAAGGACACAGATGCGCTGGCCCACGACTGGCCCAGCCTCCTTCTTTATGCTTTTCCCCCGATCGCTCTGGTCCCTCAGGTCATCAGACGAGTCAGGGAAGACAGGCACAGAGTCCTCCTGGTGGCCCCACTCTGGAGGAGCCAAGTTTGGTCCTCGGAGCTATTCAGGCTTTCCATGAAAGCCCCATGGCCGATCCCCCTGAGGCGGGACCTCCTCTCAGGCGAACAGGACAATCTGGCACCCGCAGCCAGAACTCTGGGCTCTGCACGTATGGTCCCTCGATGGGAGCCTCTGAGCCTCCCCAAGGACGTGCTGCATACCATTGCTCAGGCGAGGGCCCCGTCTACGAGGCGCCTCTACGCCCAGAAATGGTCAGTCTTCGTTGACTGGTGCTCCGCACGGAACGAAGACCCTGTTGAGTGTGACGTATCTCCGATACTGTCATTTCTCCAAGAGCGTCTGGACAAAGGTCTCACCCCTTCCACGTTCAAGGTGTACGTAGCAGCCATCGCAGCATTTCATGCTCCTATTGCTGGCCAATCAGTGGGTCGAAACGGCCTCATTGTGCGTTTCCTGAGAGGTGCTAGGCGGTTGAAGCCCCCATGTCCTCTCACCGCTCCCACTTGGGACCTTCACACGGTCCTTGAAGCGCTCAAAGGACCTCCCTTTGAACCGCTGCGGTCAGCTGGCCTTCGGCCCCTAACGCTAAAAACCGCTCTGCTACTTGCTCTAGCATCGGTCAACCGTGTTGGCGATTTGCAGGCCCTCTCGGTGAGCCCTGCATGCCTTGAGTTTGGGCCCAATGACTCAAAGGTCATTTTAAAACCCAGGCACGGCTACGTACCTAAAGTGCTCTCAACGCCATTTAGAGCGCAGGTAGTTTCTCTCTCGGCTCTGCCTCTGTTGTCAGGTGAGCAAGAGCTGAATTTACTCTGCCCAGTGAGGGCTTTGAGGGTATACACTGAGCGGTCACAGCCGTTCAGGCAATCTGACCAGCGTTTTGTCTGCTTTGGTGGCCGCACCAAGGGGTCTTCGGTCTCAAAGCAACGCCTCTCGCGTTGGATAGTCGACGCTATCGCTCTATGTTACTCTTCTATGGGTCTTGAGTGCCCCATAGGAGTAAGAGCCCACTCCACTAGAGGGATGGCCTCTTCATGGGCCTGGTCTGGTGGTGTCTCTATCAAGGACATCTGTGAGGCGGCCAGTTGGTCCTCGCCGTCCACTTTTGTCAGATTCTATAACCTGGACATCCCAACCTTGCACGCTCGGGTTCTTTCGGTTTGATACGACGGCCTCTTCAGACTCCGTCATCATACCACCTCCGGGGAGCTTGCTCCCTCTTAGCAGTGTTGCGTCAAGGGTTCGACGGCTCCGGCCCTCTCACTTATCCTCTGGGCCCCAGGGTGTTCAAGATAAGTCTTATCGTTCCCTACCGTGGCACGGCGCGGTTGAATTCGTTCCCCATACGCAGTATGAGTGGAGTATCGAAACTGAACGTACTCGGTTACGAACGTAACCTCGGTTCCCTGAGATACGGAACGAGTACTGCGTTATATGCCACGAGGCTGCGGATTCAGTGTCGTCGCTTCAGTCGTATGACCTGATTTCCTCTGGCGATTTGACTGCTTATATAGCTATACGCCACGCCCCTTTTTAGCGGGCTTTGGCGCGCTGCATCGCCACAGGCTCGCGCAGCTACGCAGCGCCGTCATTGGTTTAAAATGGTTTACAGATTAAACCAATGGCAGTGCAGTTGCACTGCGTTATTGAAAAAGGCTTCAGTATTGAGGAAAAAAGGAGCTTTTTCCCCATACGCAGTACTCGTTCCGTATCTCAGGGAACCGAGGTTACGTTCGTAACCGAGTACGTTTTTCACTGTGGGGACATATCTTTATAAGTACAATTAGACTGTATCATTTGTGTCCCCCTTCAAAAATTGCTAAGTTAGTGTGTTTAACTTGATTGTACACTTTTAACTCTTATTTAATTTGTCAAACAGTGAACAGAAGCCAAGTCCTAAAGAAGATAGTATCTATAGAACCTGGATCAGTACAGTTTCACATATTTATATTTTATGAGTAGAAAGATTTTTATTGTTGTTCCTCTCTATAGCTTGTATACACTGGAATGAAATGTTGTTTCTCCATGACTATAGTGTAATATATAACAGTACACAAGACTACATAAAGTGCAAACTATTCAGTAGTGTAGCAGAAATAAGTGTGCATGTGTAAGTGTACAAGCAGCTTGATCAATAATTATTTTAGCAAATCATCCAACAACCTTTTTCAAATTTCATTTTACTACTGAACTCAAATTCAAAGAAAAAAAAAATCACTTGTTTAGTGTCGTTGTACAGATTTCCACTGTAACACCAGATGTATGCCTGTGACAGTCTGCTCATTCACATGAGATGAAAATCTGTTGGTGCATTGCTATCAGGTCATTGTGGTGGTGATAGTGAAATATCCCTTTCTTTAGATTTTCTTTCTTGCAGGGTTTGTCAGATGAGGCAGAAGAAGTGGTGTATCAGATGAAGAGGGTGACAAGTGTGGGCCAGAGGGAGGAGAAAGCAGCTATATTATATGTTATATTAGAAAGTTGAATAGAAGGTAGATTAATTGTCAGAACAGTAGATGATTATCAACAGACCAGAAAACAGTCTGATGTCTTTGTGTATCAATAATGGAATATTTTATCTTGTTTGCTACATGCAACTATATATATTTATATATATCTATATATTTATATCTATATATATATCTAAAGGACCTCACTGAATGCATTGTTCTAATGTATTTATTATTATTATTATTATTATTATTATTATTATTATTATTATTATTATTAATAGTAGTAGTAGTAGTAGTAGTAGTAGTAGTAGTAGTATTATATACAATGTTTTTCTCATTACACTGTCTGGACATGGACATAATTCAGACATTTCCTCATTATTTCTTATTCTTTTATTAATGAGATTGTTAAAAGATCTGTCAGTTTTGGGCAAAATCTGGGCTTTTTTAATTCTCCATGAAGTCATATTTCAATAAATATTCATTCAATGTCTTGAATTGACAACACATTGCCTCTATTTGGATTTCTGTACTTTATTCTATATACTATATATAAATCTACTATATATGTATACAAATATAGTAAAATAGATGACTAGACACCTGACCAGCAAACTCATGTGAGCCTTCCCCATTTGTTCCTACAAGGTGGAAGAACACAACTGTATAGAAGTTCTTTGTATGGAGTGTTTGTGTGTGATGCCCTGAAGTGGACTGATGACTGATACACCATGAATTTCAAGACCTGCTCACATTATTCCTGGGGCAGGCTTCATGGCCTGGGAGGGGAGGTGAAGGGAAAATTAAACAAATAATGAATATAAAATGATTCAAAAATATTTGTGTATATAAAATATTTTAAAAAACTTTTCTGATTATCTGGCATCAAAAAACTCAGATTTTCAGTATCAAGTTCTGTTTCTAAAAGCTAATTAGATTTAAGAACAAGGAATCTATCCTTGTTACATGGATCTGTCTATCCATGTTATATATGAATAAACCAAGCTAAAGGAAGCCATCCAGTAATGTTTACTGTCTCATGTATTATGTGCAATGCTACTTGCTAAGTTCTGAGTGGAGATGGAGCACATTTGAAATTTGAATCTAATCTTGCGAATGGAGCCATTGTTTATATTCCTACTACCAGGCCATGTGTCCTTCTAACTATGCACACACACAAAACAGCTAATATACACGGATGCATTCACAACCTGAGCAGCTACTATATTTGTTTTGTGTGTATGTGAAAGTGGAATGCTGGTCATAATTCTTCCTGAATTTTTTTGACTGCAGAAAAGTCTGCAACACACTGCAACCACCTTCTTTTCTTGCTGATTTTTCCATATGTCTTCTCTGCTGATGCCTCCATGGTTTATAAGCAGATTTTGTTCCTGCCTTTCCAGGTATCACAGGGAATTACACAACAGTGCCCATGCAGTTTAGAACTGCACACCTCCTCAGGCCAGGTCAAGTCTAAATTTACCAAAGTTCACAAAACATTTATTTCTAAAGGTCTAAACATGCTGATAGCACAACAGCATGTTATTGGTGGAACAGTATTTTGCTTCTAGCCATCATGTGTCTCTATCCTTTAGACAAACATCTGACGGCTTTAAACTTTAGGCAGTATCTAGTTTAGTATCTCATTTTTGCACTGAACATGCAATAACTGTTATTTTGTACACGTTCTATGTTTTATTATATTGTATTATTAGTTATGCAGTTGTGTTTAAAATTGTCCTTTTGTTCCCAAATAATTACAGTATGAATACTTGCAATAATACATTTGTTTAATTTCAGTGATATAAAACAAAATGCCTCCTCAGTCAACCAGCAGTAAAGCTATACAATATAAGCGCTATTGGTATATTAATGTTTTCGATACATCTTGGATTTATCTTTTTATTAAAGAAATTATTCAGGAAATAATAAAGATGGCTTTGATAATCAACTGTCTTCCCAGGTGACATCTCAATGGTGGTCTAAATAGAGATGAAAGCAGCAGCCTGAATGAGGAGAAAACAAACACACATTCACACACTAATGCTTTGCATCATATAGCATAATCTCAAACCTATCACCTTATAAACAGTGTTTTGGAGTCATGATGGTCACACTATGACATTTGGATACCACTCGCAGAGATGTTCTCTTCTTGATCACTTCCAATGCAAGAAATCTCTACTTGCACTACTTAGAAATGTTGTTCTGATATATGATCTTTTGTAAAATCTTGTCTGAGATATTCCGACTCAGTACATCCCATATGTACTTATTGAAAGAGACATGCATTGACTAAAAACATTAACAAATTTGTAACTGTGTGTTCATGTTAAAGCAGGTGCAAAGAACAGAATTAATCAGGTTGCTTAGTAAATACAGTAGTATAGATTAACAGCATTTTACCAGCTGAATAGTTGCACATGCTGATTTACATTGTAAACAATTTATGGTTAGGTTATGGTTTTAGTGTTTTTTTATTACCTTGCACTTTTATTAAAAAAAATACATTAATTAAAAAAAATCAATCTCACAAAGTCAAAATAAAATTGTATCAAGGTGCATCACTGCTGTTTGGTAAAACGACTACAATTATCAGTGCATTTTAGGAGCAGACATGTGAGTGTTTACATGAAATATGGCCTTGAATTGTTCATTTAAAAATGAAGCACAGTATATTGCCTTGAACTATCAGATTTAAGTGATAAACCTGGTAATCGATACAGAGTTTTGGTCCTTATAGTACATACAATATATATATATATTACACAAAGTCTATTATTAGCACAGGGGGTGTTCTTGATGGGGATCATCTAATGTGACTTAACTGCATAATAATACTTTCTGTATAATCTGACCTGCATTTTATTTTCCACTTTGAAAATCTGTGTTCATGTAACTTTTCCTGGGATCCGGATCATCAGCTGTTTGCCAGTTGGGATCTTGAGCAGTGCAACGGACATGGCTGACTGAGAGGTCCTGGAAAATGAGTGGTAAAATTCTGTGTTACATCACACATTAAGGTCTTATTTTTACATCTCATCTGACCTGCAATGCTCTGCCTAAACTTACCTGCACTTCAACTTCCACTTCATCAGTATCCAGGTTCATGTAACTTTTCCTGGGATCTGGAGCATCAGCTGATTGCCAGTTTGGATTCTGGACAGTGTACTGGCGGTGGCTAAATGAGTAGTCCTGGACAATAAGTGGTAAAATTCTGTGTTACAGCACACATTAAGGTTTTCGTTTACATTCCTATCAAACCTTATTGTAGCTACACATTCTAAAATTATTGCACTGACAATTCCTTTTGATCAGTACGTAAACTAAAAAAAAAGTTTCTCAGCTCTCACAGGATCAAAGCCGCAATGAGTGTAGGAGGCAACTTCTTGTTGGGAGCAGCGCATGTTTGAATCCAAGGAGCCTGGCATATAGCACTGATACTCTGCAATAAAACAAACAAAACAATGAAATCTGACAAACGGCTCGTTGTTGTGTAACATGTTACAAACATCTCACTAATCCGTTATTCTGGAACAACATTACAATACAATGCAGCTCCTAGTGTCTATCTACTGGACTAAACGGCAAGGTGAAATATCAGGTTTTAAAATAACTGTATTACCCAATTTCCCCCTGGGGATTAATAAAGTATTCTGATTCTGATTATAAACACTCAATGTACACAGAAATAGATCATGTGCAATGTAAAGCCTGACTAATATACTGGTTGGCCAAATTAAGGGTCCATTAAATCAACAGAAATCATGTGCATAAAGCACCACAAATAACACTTTAAATATGTTATTAAACATAAGGTTAAAAACCATATATGAAGGCTTTCAAACAAAACCAAATACAATGCCAAGTGCTGTAATCACTTGCATTTTGATAACAAGCAGTATATGCAAGGCATTGTGGGACTTGCTGGTTATAGTGCCTGCTTGTGGAACTAAAGACATAAAGGAAAGCCATGTTCTGAAAATTTTATTTTAAATAACATGTTAAATGTTATAAATAAATGTATAAATTTATTACTGTAATATTTTTAAATTCTTTGTGCTTTATACTACACTCATTATTAGAGGCTAGACAGATCAGGCAAGCACAATTTGTGTACAATATATAATAGAATTATATTGACTGATAATATAATATATGTCATATTAATTTATATTTCCTAGGAATCTATATTTGGGAAAAAAGATGGATAGATAAAGTGATACTCGTGGAGGTTAAACAAATATCTGTTCCTTCTTAAGACACAACACTGAAATTGTGAAAAATTGCATCTGGCTACATCCAATATTGCATGCAAGCATACGTCATACTAATGCCCAATACTATTGTGTTTGCTACAGCAGCATGCAACTGGGCTGGTTATTAGTCTTGGGGTAATTAAACTATTAACTATTAACTATTAATTACCTGGTGCATCAGGTCTGCATTGTGAGTAACAAGGTATGAAGGCACCTAAATTCCCATCAGGCACTGCACAACGTAAGCCCTGTTGCATTCGACTGGATGGATGTGCCCACGGAAAATCCGTCTGGAAGTGACAGAACTCAGACCTTGAATCACCATGTGAGATCTGTAGCATTCGACTGGATGGATGTGCCCACGAAAAATCCATCTGGAAGTGACAGAACTCAGGGCGTGAATCACCATGAGCTGTTACAAATGCCTGGGGGGTTTGGGGTGTTGTGTTGGACCCCTTCCCCTGCTGAGAGTACAGGTGATAAGGAGTTCCTTGATGCTCAACTAAATCTGTGCCTGAACAGATAGAGACAAATCATACATTAATGAAAAAAAAAGTAATAAAAGTACAGATGAATGCCAAGGTAACAATGTTAGATAGCTAGCACTTTTTCTTTGTCTGTTTTCTTTACAAATTCCTTCATATTCTTACAAGTTCTTTTTGGGAATACTTCCTTCAAATATTACATATTACATATTTCCTTCAAATTCTTACAAAGGGCCTGGTCTTAAACGGTTAGGAGAATGAGAAGGAAGGTGGAAAGGACCAAGATGTCTGAATGTGCACACGGGGCCCAGAAATCATTCTTACATGCAGTTTTCTATACATTCCAATCCTTCATATATTACTTACTTGATGCAAAACTGACCTTTCCAAAAAACGTTTTTTTCGAGTACTAGAGCAAGCTCAGCTACTACAGTTATGGGGTAGTGGGTCATGTTTTCACAGTATAGATCCAAAGAACCCTGCTTCAATCCTGAGCTCCCATTACTGTCTGTATGTACTTTCTGCTGCTTAATGTACTTAGATTTCATAACTCCTACATCCTCCCCCTTACATGCCACAAAATAGATGGGTTATGCTAATAAATAGCACATAGTTATGAATGTATGTGATGGGCTGGCGTCCCATTCAGAGCACCCAGTTTTATTTTGACAGGCTCTGGAGCCACCTTGAAACTGACCAGGGTAAAGTATTTACTAAAGATAAATGTATGTATAAATAAAAGAATAAATTATAGTTTGTTATGCCCATATACTGACCAACCACAGCAGAGTTATCAGGTGAATTCCACATCGGATAATAGGAACGTCTTGACTGGTCGGACACTTCTGGCCCAGCAGCAAGCTTGGCTTTGTTGGAAGGCGTCAGTCGCTTTAAATTGACCAGAAGCTCTGGGTTAGCCCGTTTGAAGTTGGGGTTGGAAAAGTGATGCATGTTGCTGTCTCGCCTCTCTGAGATCTCAGAGTCTGGGCGCACTTTTCTGAAGCCGTACAGGTTTAGCTGACGAACAAAACTGATGAAATCTTTTGTTTCAAAGTACTTGTTCATCCGCTTGTTGGATGTAGATAGCACTTCAGCTTCGAAGGCCTCCTGGCAGATCAGTATTCCTTCCCCACTGTCATCCCAGCAGATTGAGCAAATCCGAGGATCATTTACCAAATGCCACAACTTGCTGGGAAAGTTTCTGCGGTTGATCCGGACGGAGTGAAGTATTTCATTGACTTCCATGCCAGCTAAATGATTTGTAACCAAAATATAAGAGCTCAGTGTTATTAAACTATAGATGTTTATCCATCTAGACAATTGCTAACTAGATTGTGACAGTTGATCTGAAGTGCTAACTAGTTAGCAAGGCAGCTATTTAACACATTCATCCATTTTCATTAACAAATGATTTGATCAATAAATAAATAATGATTAAGTCGTCAAAAAAATTTAAATCAACAACAAGCTAGCAACAGCTGTGCAGAGTTGGCTGGCCTCATGAGTGTAAAATAAATAAAAAATTAATAAAAAAAAAGGTCTATACGAATAGCCTACATGACTTACACGATCAGATTATTACTGATATATGACTAGATCATATACAAATACCTGGAATCTCAGCTCCTTCTGGAGAATCCTCGTTTTCATCCATGATCAGAAGCTTTTAAACTACTTACAAACACTTAAGCACGCTTGGACCTTGTGCCTTTAAATTCAAAACTAAGGTAGACGTGTGGTAATTCTAGAATGTTCTGTTAAAATACATGAATATACAATAAGCGCGGGCTTGGATCTATCCAATCAGAGTAAAACGAGTGACTACGACTTCATTCAATCGCAAAATGAAATCCTGCTGTTTAATAAATTGTAGGTGAACGTAGAAAAGATGCTATTTGAGAATATTTTGTTTTGAGATTTCAAACACCCCATCAATAAAAAAATTTCAATAAAACATTAAGGGAACACAACAGCAAGTCAATTAAAGTATATTGACTTATAGTTTGTTCTGATATATATCCATATATAGTTTGTTCTGATATATATCCATATATAGTTTGTTCTGATAAACCCATATACTGACCGACCACAGCAGAGTTCTCAGGGGAATTCCGCATCGGAGAATGGGAATGTCTTGACTGGTCGGACTCTTCTGGCCCAGCGACAAGCTTGGCCTTGTTGGAAGGCGTCAGTCGCTTTAAATTGACCAGAAGCTCTGGGTTAGCCCGTTTGAAGTTGGGGTTGGAAAAGTGATGCATGGTGCTGACTGGCCACTCTGAGATCTCAGAGTCTGGGTGCACTTTTCTAAAGCCATACAGGTTTAGCTGGCGAATAAAACTGATGAAGTCTTTCGTTTCGAAGTACTTGTTCATCCGCTTGGCTGTAGATAGGACTTCAGCTTTGAAGGCCTCCTGACAGATCAGTATTCCTTCCCCACTGTCATCCCAGCAGATTGAGCAAATCTGAGGATCATTCACCAAATGCCACAACTTGCTGGGAAAGTTTCTGCGGTTGACGTCCATCCTAGCTAAATGATTTGTAATCAACAGATAAGAGTTCAGTGTCATTGAACTATACATGTTTATCCATCTAAACAATTGCTAAATGAATAAATGAATAAATAGAAAGAAAGAAAGAAAGAAAGAAAGAAAGAAAGAAAGAAAGAAAGAAAGAAGTCAAAAAATTCCCATTAACAACAGCTATCCAGAATTATCTCGCCTCCTGAATGTAAAATAATTTAAAAGGTCTATACGAATAGCCTATATAACTTACACGATCAGATTATTTCTGATATATGATTATATCCTACACAAATACCTGATATTATCTCGGCTCCTTCTGCAGATTCCTCGTTTCAATCTGTAATCAGAAGCGTTTAAACTATTTGGAAACACTTAAGCACGCGCGGACCTCGAGCGTTTAAATACAGTACAAACATAAACAAGTGGAGGCGCCGTAATTCTAGAACGTTTGTGTCAAATTCGTGAATATTTAATAAGCGCGTGTTTGGATCTGTCCAATCAGAGTAAAACAAGCGACCAAAAATGCAATTAAAACATTAAGGGACCACAACAGCAGGTCAATTAAAGTAAATCGATCCCCAAATTAAAGTTAAGCTCAATCTGTCAATTTAAACTTTTAAGTATTAAAGTTCGAGGGTTGTTTAAGTTAAATCCTGCATTAATGTGAGCGCGCTTCCTATTGGCTGCGCTATTGGTGACGTTACGACGTGCTGAGTTAAATAATCTGCAGTAGAGCAAAGGAGACCTGCTGTGTGTGAGAACATATGTTGTAGCTCCACAATAAAAGGTCAAATATATTAAGCTCAGGCCATCCTTAAAAATATTTTGGTTTGCAAAATAACAGTAAAAAAAAAGGGTCGGTAGGTAGGTCTATATATTTTTTTCAAGTTTCAATGTAAAAAAAAAAAGTACAATTTTGGTGATGGTGATTACGTAGTATGACTTTAAACAAATTAGCAGATCGTGACGTCACTGACTGGGTCTTCAACCCGTGCCTTCGGGCGCATCATTGCAAACCTTATTTTGATGCTGGGCACAGTTTTTCCAGAACTTCGTGCCCAGTTAAAGCAGTGTTGAGCTGTTTTAATGAATTTTTTAGATGTATTAATGTGCCCGAACCCGTTAATATTATTTTATTGCTTTTGTATTAGTTGTTTGAAGAGTAAAAAAAAAAGGTCTGTCTTAACGCAAATTTACAACCGGCAAGTCGGACTTGTAGCAAAAAAAAAAAAAATTGAGTCGGTCCTAAATTGACAGGGTCGGTCGGGTTACGGCAAACAAGAATATTTTTAAGGATGGCCTCATGGCCAGTTTTAGACACAGTATGAAAAGGATTGCACAAACTATTATAATCGATTATATCAATAGTTTTTCCGTATTAATGAACTATATGATCTCTGCATGTGCGCCATTTTCCAGTGCGGCTCATTTAAATCCATATGCGAAGGACTGTGTGTGTTTGGCGACAACAGCTGGGCCACACAGTATTGTGTTCGGGAAAAAGTGTGCACACCGGACTGTAAGATTTTAAGATCTCTTTTATACCATTCTTTCTCCCGCGGGAGTTTGGACAGATCACTGTCATTTTCACTTATGTGCCTGGTCCGAGCGTTGATGCTGCAGGGGAAAGTTTTAACGACGCGCTCTCTCGCTCAGCAGATCAACCCGTTTTAATTCAACCCGGTTTCAATTCATGTGACTTGACTAAGTATTTTCCCACTCTTCAACAATATGTGGATTGTCCCACTCGCGCAAACCGGACTACTGATCCGGCGGTACATTAAGTTTTGTAAAGATACTGTGTCCGAAATTAAGACTGTGAACATTTTCCCAAATAACAAACCTTGGGTAACTAAACAGCTGAAAATGTGTCTCAACGAAAGAAAGTTTGCCTTTTGCTCCGGTAATAGAGAATTACTGTGTGAGAAAATGAAACCAAAGGATTCTAAAAATCTAAAATTTGATTTTAAAAATAAGATTGAGGGTAATTTTCTAACTGGTTATCAAGGTAGTTATCAAGCCCGTCGTTTTTTTTCATGTGATTATTGTCATCATTGTTTTAATCAATGCTTGTGACAAATATTCTGGGTTGCTGTTTCAAATTAATATGATACATTATTGTAGCTGGACGTGTGTGTGTGTGTGTGTGTGTGCAGTTCAGAGAGAGTTCTCGCAATACACTTTTCAAAGCGACGGTGAAGCTCTGAATGATGAGGAGGGGTTTTATATATATATATATAAATAAAATTTTATCTTATAATTATAAATATAATATACATAATTAAAAGGATTTCTTTATTTTATCCACTCAATAGTCTACAATATAATATCCATATAAACGTAGCGTAATTATAATAATAAAACATAGTGGGATATTCAGTGATATTGGCTGTGCAATATCGACTTTTGTGATTGGCCAATACCGGCAGACTGGAGCCAATGGAAATGCTTCTCTCCTTCGGTGCGCGTCTTTGTTCCTCTGAGAACTTCAAAGCGGACCGCGTGGGGTAAATTATCTGGAATGATTAGTATATTAATTGATTTACGATGCCTACCCAGCTAACACACGACGTACTAGTTACGTAATTTATTGGTCATTTTTGGTAATTTTATGACTTACCGGATGGCAACGTAAACTGTTACGTCCTAATTTCATTACCATTACAATACCAAATCACTACGTCGCCACTACGGTCTCCTAACTTCGCGAGATAACCAAGTACGATCCAGTTACGTACTATTTTGGTTTTAAATATGTTTTTTTTTTCTTTTTCTTAAATTAGGTCAAATCTATAATACTGTACAGGAGGAGTCTCAGCGTAAGATGACTCGCAAGATGGTTTTGGTACACAACATGCTGGCCGACCAAGGCATTAAGAGCTACAGACTTGGCATGAACTACTTTGCAGACATGGTGAAAAGGCACCAACACATGGTGGCCTACAGTATATATATGTGTTCATAAACAACGTAAAGTAGGTTTTTATGTGACACACCAAATATATGTGGGAAACTTGAAATTATATTTATCTTGTGGCTACAACTGACTCAAAAGATTTTGAAGGCAATGAGCTAGTCTTTGGTGCTCCACTATGGGTAAAATAGCTCAATAAACTAAGCTAATAATGAGCATTTAATAATATTTAAATATTTTACAGCAAGAAAATACATTGACTCCATTTAGTTTTCCAAAATAATGAAGCAGTAGGTTTTTACAAGATTGGGTGTGACAAAATATACAATCCAAACTTTTACAACTTTCATATGCAAACTATTTATACATTATTTTAATCTGATTCCATTTCAATTTAATATTCTTGGCTATACAGTATATAAAAAGGTTTATTTTTATTCTTACATTTATAAAAGAAATGCACCAGAAAGACAACCTTTTCACTTCTGCTCTTCGGAAACAGATCAGAAAACTAGTATTAAACTTCTTTAATAATACATCTCAAACAGAGTAACCAGGAGTACAGGGAGACTGTGTTTAAGGGCTGCCTGAGATCCTTCAACAGGACCAAGAAACACAGTGCAGCTACATATCACCAACCGGCAGGAGGAGCTGTTCAGCAAGATATTGTGGACTGGAGGAAAAAGGGCTATGTGACTGAGGTTAAAGACCAGATGCAGTGTGGCTCTTGCTGGGCCTTCAGTGCAGTAAGGAGCAACAGGAAAACATGATTGTACTGAGAATTTTTTGAATTTTTCAGGCTCTAAAACACTTGCCCTTCCATTACTATTAAGAGTAAATGATCCCATAATGCTATTCAATCCTACTTTCATCTCTTTTTGATTTTAAAAGTTAATCTGCTTTTACAAGACTGTAATTTGTTCTCTGTTCTCCTTCCATCAGTCCTCTCACAGACAAAGGTGCTGTAGGTGTCAGACCCTGTGGAACTGGGTGGCTGCATGGATGGTGCCTTTCTGGCAAGACTATCACTAATATAGGTTTTCCGTCCTTTCTTAGACAGGGTCACTGGAAGGCCAGCCATTTAGGAAGACAGGGAAGCTAATTTCTCTGAGTGAGCAACAATTGGTGGACTGCTCATTTATGAACAATTGGTGGACTGCTCATTTAGAGTTACAATGGTGGCTGGATAAATAAAGCATTTGACTACATTATTTCCAATAATGGAATTGACACAGAGGAGTCCTACCCTTATGAGGACATAGTGAGTAAAGTAAAATACACATTATTTAGATAGATAGGCAAAACTAGTTTTGACAGACATAATACATTTTTGTAGAAAAACTATGATTAGCATTTCCAATGTAAAGTAACAGAAAGTATGAAGGTTACCTTTTTTTTGTAGAAGGGATACTGCAGGCTTAATCCAGCCACTGTGGGAGCTACTTGCACTGGCTATGTATATGTGAAGAGTGGAGATGAGTTTGCTTTACAGGATGCTGTGGCCTTTGTTGGACCCGTTTCTGCTGCCATAGATGCAAGTTCGAATACCTTCTAGTTTTATGATTCTGGTGAGTCTTGCATGAAGATCACAAATCAATCCCACATTACTAGTCCATACTTTACTACTTACTAAAAAGGTAATAATTTATTGCATAATGTTGGTAATTGATCATTACTTGGTTGATTAAAGGCATCTATGATGAGCCAATGTGCAGCAGCATTAAGCTGAATCATGCTGTCTTGGTGGTTGGTTATGGTACAGATGATTCGATGTGGCAAAAACATGACTACTGGCTGGTCAAGAACAGGTAACTTTATTAGCTTTAAGTGATGAAAATATTATATAAGGTTATAAGATAAAAGTAATTACCCACATTAATTCCTTACTGATCATTTTTTTTTACAGCTGGGGTCTTGGCTGGGGTGAAAAAGGTTATATCAGGATGTCAAGGAACAAGTTTAACCAGTGTGGCATCGCTACAGATGCCATGTACCCTCTGGTTTAAAGGTATACATAATAAATATCTGTGATGTGGTGACTTATTTCATCAATACTCAAATGTTGGACTGTACCCTGCTGTTCACTTTTGAGTCTGGTTCCTCTGAAGGCTTCTTCCTCTTCCATCTAATCTTCATATAATATTACATTTATTGTATTATGTTTCTTATGTTCTTTAAAGCTGCTTTGAGACAATGTCCATTGTTAAAAGCACTGTACAAATAAATTTGAATTGAAAATAAAACGATTTCTTTAATGAATTAAAACTGAAAACCAACAATGAATTCTAAGAAAATGTTTGAAACAAATGACATAATCTATCTTCAGTATTCATATTTACTATCTTAGCAATAACTGCAAAAACATGACAAATTTAAGCTTTTTGTCAGGACTCTGCCCGGACTTTGGCCATGTGCCTTTTGTTTATGTTTCTTGTTCACGTGTCTGCCCCGCCCTTGTCTCTTCCTGCCCATTTCTGCACACCTGTTCCTCATGTTTCTGATTGTCTTGTCTATTTATTTGATCCGCGTTGCCTTGTGCAGCGCGGAATCCTCTGTGGTCCTTGTCTGCTGTTGTCTTCGTCTGGTTTGTCTCTGTCCTGTTTAGTGTTTTTTTTTTTTGGTTAATAAATCCTGTTTTTTGTTAAGCTGTCCTGCATTTGGGTCCGTTTTTATCCCGCGTCGGTGACAGAAGGATTCCGCCAGACCAGGACCCAGCAGGACAGCTGCAGCTTGGACCGGCCGATATTGGGAGCATTTTTTTTTCTTATTGGATTGTTTTTTATCCCCTGGACTTCGCGGGTTTTGGTGACATCGGTCCGCATTTTTCCCGTTGGGGGACGCCGCCTCACTTCCTGGTTGCGGGCCATGTCACCAGCCCGAGTTTTGTTTTGTTTTTTCGGTGTCCTGTGACATCACCCCGCACCTGTCCGGTGGGGGGCGTCGCTTCACTTCCGTATTCCGTGGAGGACACCGCCCCACTTTCTGTCCGTGGGGGGTGTTGCAGGCCCGTGTTTTGCCCTTGGATTTTTTCTGTTTTTTTTTTTTCCTGCTTTGTGGAGGATGGGTCTGGCTGCGGTGCGTCAGGGGTTGCGCTCGGCCCCTCGTGCTCGGCTGAGGACGTCGCTCGGCCCTCGTGCTCGGCTGAGGACGTCGCTCGGCCCTCGTGCTCAGCTGTGGACGTCGCTCGGCCCTCGTGCTCGGCTGTGGACGTCGCTCGGCCCTCGTGCTCGGCTGTGGACGTCGCTCGGCCCTCCTGCTCGGCTGTGGACGTCGCCCGGCCCCTCTGGCTGCGCCGCCGTGTGCCTTGCTCCCCCCACCTGCCTCGCCGTGTGCCTTGCTCCCCCCACCTGCCTCGCCGTGTGCCTTGCTCCCCCCACCTGCCTCGCCGTGTGCCTTGCTCCCCCCACCTGCCTCGCCGTGTGCCTTGCTCCCCCCACCTGCCTCGCCGTGTGCCTTGCTCCCCCCACCTGCCTCGCCGTGTGCCTTGCTCCCCCCCTGGACCCGTCGGGACTGTTAGGACTGATTGGCGCGTCGGGAGCTGCGCCTCGAGGGGGGGGGTACTGTCAGGACTCTGCCCGGACTTTGGCCATGTGCCTTTTGTTTATGTTTCTTGTTTATGTGTCTGCCCCGCCCTTGTCTCTTCTTGCCCATTTCTGCACACCTGTTCCTCATGTTTCTGATTGTCTTGTCTATTTGATCCGTGTTGCCTTGTGAAGCGCGGAATCCTCTGTCCTTGTCTGCTGTTGTCTTCGTCTGGTTTGTCTCTGTGCTGTTTAGTGGTTTTTTGGTTAATAAATCCTGTTTTTTGTTAAGCTGTCCTGCATTTGGGTCCGTTTTTATCCCGTGTCCGTGACACTTTTCTGCAGGTGGGTGAAATACTAGGAACACTAGGCAACACTAGGACTACATGAAAACGTCTATGGAACCTTCTTTGCTCTCTCTTGTGCTTGCATTTTTAATTTCCTTTGCCTTTCTGATTCATGTATAAATAATCTCTAGATTTCCTGAACATCTATGACTATGTGACTATTTAATGGCAATTTTGCTTAAATAAAATAAATTACGTTTATTCTGTCTTACCCTTAAATGGAATAAGTGGATTTATTAAATGATAGTCACATGATACCAGGATTTCCTTTTATTTTTTTCCTTAAATTTCCTTTACCTGTAAAACCTTTGGTTTTACCTTAGTCAATAAATCAAATCTAATTCATTAAATGTAGTTTAAACATTATAGTGAAGTCAGGTTGGTCCTGATTCATGACTTGATGTCAGTCTGTTTAAAAGTTATTACTTATTTCTAGTCAGCTCTTGCATCAGTGGAAGCTTAAAGAAAAGAGAGTCCTTTGACTCTGTGTTGCACAGCTTGTCAAAATTTTTACTGAATTTCCAGCCAAGGCATTAAGTCTGCTTCTGTGTAAGAAGTCTTATGACTTTATGTTAACCTTTTTCAATGGAAATCGCTCTGAAATCCTGTTGCATCAGTTACGTCAGCTTGTCGAGAGATCCTGAGGCCTTTTTGAGTCACTGTGCACAAATCTTTAGGGGCAGTCATGTCAAGTCTGCAGCTGTGGAGCTGTAGAATGATTGGCCAGAAATATGAGCTCTAAACATGCCTTTAAAGTTCAGGTCCAGGTGGATGTCATTGATTTTACTTGGGCATGATATGGCAGATCAATGTTCCTGAAAGTCCTCATTCACCACTTTCAGGACAAGAAGTTGCCTGTTACTAAAATATGGCAATTACAAAACCGTACTACTCTGCATTCACAAAACTCACTCCAAACTAACATACAGTAGTCTTGGTGTTGAGTTCCCTGTGCTGTTGAGGAACTAAAGGGATTACACATTCATGGAGCAAGCAGTTAACACAAAAACTGCAATGATATTCATGCTTTTCTTCAGGTGTGTGGAAAAAACTACATGAATTGATTTTCAATGTGATATATTTATGCAGGAGGCACGGTGGCTTAGTGGTTAGCACGTTTGCCTCACACCTCCAGGGTTGGGGGTTCGATTCCCGCCTCCGCCTTGTGTGTGTGGAGTTTGCATGTTCTTCCCGTGCCTCTGGGGTTTCCGCCGGGTACTCCGGTTTCCTCCCCGGTCCAAAGACATGCATGGTAGGCTCTTTGACATCTCTGGAAAATTGTCCGTAGTGTGTGATTGCGTGAGTGAATGAGTGTGTGCACGCCTTGCGATGGGTTGGCACTCCGTCCAGGGTGTATCCTGCCTCAATGCCTGATGAAGCCTGAGATAGGCACAGGCTCCACGTGACCCAAGGTAGTTCTGATAAGCGGTAGAATATGAACGAATGTATTATTATATTTATGCAATACAATGCACACAGTCTCAAAAATGTTGTGATACAGAAAAAAATATTAATTCAAAAAATCTGTCATTTGCCTTTGTTAAATTTAAAATGAATTGCTAATATATTCATGCAAAATTATACTGCTGATGTGTATTAAATTGAGATTTTCATTTCAGCTTTTCCTGGTGTGAGTGATCCTTTTGTCTTTCCCCTTTCTTTGGAAATGAACTCGTGTATAAAGAGCAACTGAGTAAAGGATGTTAGTCAGAGACCCATTTACTGAATTTCCAGTTTCCAGAATCCAGTTACTGGTTTCCTATTTCATCATTGTTCATTTTATGGAATAGAATTTAATAATTGTGAAGTAAAAAAGCTATGTGTATATTGTGTATAAACCTTTGCTTATGTGTGATTTTAATTATTGCAAATGAAAGTATAGAGTGACATCAACAGTGTACAATGGGGAATAATTTAGGCTTCCAATACCTAGTGATTAGTATATATTGCACACAGTATAAAATCATTAGAGATTAGAGATTTGCACATTGTATAGAGTGACAAATTGAATTGTAGTGTGACTCAGCAGCTGAATAATGATATTTACATTTACGGCATTTGGCAGATTCCCTTATGCAGAGTGACTCATATTTTATCTCCCTCAGGCTTGCTCATTAGAAATAAATATATCAATTTAATTTTAAACTTTGTCATTTTTATTCTATGTTATATTTCTATAAACCTGCTTTGAGACAATTTGCATTGTTAAAAGCACTATAACTAATAAAATTGAATTTATTTTAATGGATTTCTTTTCTCATTTTTCATACAACTGAGAATTTGAGTTTCAAGGGCCAAGCAGGGGCATCTTGGTGGTTCTGGGATTTCAACTCACAAACCGTAGTCAGCAGTGCAACATACCACTTGCCCATGATACAGAAGCTTAGAATAGAATAGAAGCCTTTATTTTGTCACACATACATTACAGCACAGTGAAATTCTTCCTTCACATAACCCAACTTTGGAGGTTGGGGTCAGATCACAGGGTCAGATATGATACAGCACCACTGGACCAGAGAGGGTTAAGGGCCTTGCTCAAGGGCCCAACAGTGTCAACAGTGTCAACTTGTCAACTTTAATTAACAACTGCTTGAGCCGCCACTGCCGCATATACACTATACAATAAAATGGAGAGACAAAAAAGTCTTCTGAAACAGAAGAGACTGGAAGATTATGGAGTGAAACTCTGCTTAATTGTTGAGTGGTCAAACATTCATTCATTCATTCATTCATTCATTCATCTTCTACCGCTTATCCGAACTACCTCGGGTCACGGGGAGCCTGTGCCTATCTCAGGCCTCATCGGGCATCAAGGCAGGATACACCCTGGACGGAGTGCCAATTCACTCACGCAATCACACACTAGGGACAATTTTCCAGAGATGCCAATCAACCTACCATGCATGTCTTTGGACCAGGGGAGGAAACCGGAGTACCTGGAGGAAACCCCTGAGGCACGGGGAGAACATGCAAACTCCACACACACAAGGTGGAGGCGGGAATCGAACCCCAACCCTGGAGGTGTGAGGCAAACATGCTAACCACTAAGCCACCGTGCCCCCCTGTGGTCAAACAAAGGAATTTAAATTATTTTGGAACCTAAAACCAACCTAAAGAATCAATCTAACAAACCTAATACTGTAAAATAAATTTGCTGGATATTATACATATCACTCAACTATGTGCAGACATAGTATATGCTAGTAAAAGCTAGTATATGCTAATTTAAAGTGTGATAGAGATTTCTATTCTTTAACTGTTTATCATGTTATGTTTAGATTAGTTTTTAGTGAAATTCTTAGTGAAAATGAAACTGGAAGAAAATAAGAGCTTAGTATCCCTTTTTATATAGTCAGTTTGCAAGTTTTTATGGAGTAGTTTGCAAGTCTGATTTTTTAATATGATGGCTGCTATCTTATATTTTTCAATGCTAATCACTTGATTCAATGATACATAATGAGAAAACAAGCAAGGGTCATGTCCACCATAGTGTAGAATCATTTCTGGATATTCTGGATATGAATTTTGCAATTCCTCTACAAAAAAAAAAATCTCTCATTTCTTGCGGCCACATGTGTGAGCATCAGCTGATCAAAGCCACAGTTATATACTGTATAACAGGAAACCCATGACAGTTGTCCATTTGCAGAACAATTCAAGTTTCAAGAAACACACAAAATGAGGTACGTACCGCATACCACATGCACCTGGATATACATATATTATGTAGACTGGTTGAGCACACCTTTTATTTTTTCCAATGAGCAAAACACTCCGGTTAAAATTTTAATTTTTTGGTATTTAAAGAGACATATATGTGAGTCAGTAGTAGCAGTAACAAAGGACATGTGGACTAAAGAAAGCAAATCCTTACACAATAAAATATTATTTGCAGAATGAGAATTTTGCTCCTCTTCACCACTCTTGTGACTCTGGCCAGTGTAGTCAGTGTCTCTCTGGAAGACCTGGAGTTCAATGCTTGGAAATTGAAGTTTGGTGAGAAATGATTTTACATCTAATCAAACTGTTAAACCTGAAAATCTACATGTTGGATTGTCTCACATCCACATGCTTATTTAAATTGATAAAGAAAAAAGTAACAAAGTACAATATGTTTTTGTCAGGATCAGTTGATTTTTTTCCTTCTAGGTAAGATCTATAAGTCTGCAGTGGAGGAGATTCAGCGTAAGATGATTTGGATGGAAAATCATAAGCTGGTCCTGAAACACAACATGCAGGCTAACCAGGGCATTAAGAGCTTCAGACTTGGCATGACCTATTTTGCAGACATGGTAAGTAATATTTTTGAAAAGAAATTATTCATCTCGACAATTTAGGAATTTTTGTTCCAGCTACTGACAAAATGTGTCAGTGATTTTTCAATTAGGACAATAAAAAAACTCTGTAATATTTTGCCATTATACTGATCTCCACAACTTGAATATCATGGGTTACATAAAAAAATTATGTTTTTGTAATGAATTGAACTTTATATATTTTGTAGGTGATAAAAGCTTATTTGGCTCCTAAATTAAAAAAAATAATTGTTGTTTTACAGAAGAAATTAAAGCCTGTTTTTTTCTGCTCCTTCTAAAAATAAAAATTAAACATGAGAGAGAGAAAGAGAGAGAGAGAGAGAAAGAGAGAGAGAGAGAGAGAGAGAGAGAGAGAGAGAGAGAGAGAGAGAGAGAGAGAATAAATATAAAAATGGATAAAAACATTTCAAATGCATGAACCAGAAAAGCATCCATTTCACTGATGAACAAGACTACAACATATAGCTGACTTCACTGCATCTCCATCTCTAACAGGATAACCAGGAGTACAGAAATTCTGTATTCAAAGGCTGTCTGAGATCCTTTAGCAGGGCCACAGGTTAGCAGGGCCTACATTCCTCCGAGGGGGAGCTGTTCTGCCAAAAACTGTGGACTGGATTAAAGAGGGATACGTGACTGAGGTTAAAGACCAGCAGGAATGTGGATCCTCCTGGGCCTTCAGTGCAGTAAGGGCAGTCTTAACACATGCAACATGGCCTTTGTGCCTCAGTTGCTACTACATATAAGAAGTGGACCCATTTGCAGATGTATTGTGGATAGAAATCTTTGTTTTTCATCTATCCTCTCTTAGACAGGGTCGCTGGAAGGTCAGACTCGAAAGAAGACGGGGAAGCTGGTGTCACTCCGCAAGCAGCAGTTGGTGGACTGCTCGTGGAAATATGGGAACTTTGGTTGTATGGGAGGATTGATGAACACGGCTTTTGAATATATTAAAGAAAACAATAGAATTTACACAGAGGAGTCCTATCCTTATGAGGGCAAAGTGAGCCAAACATAAAAATACAACATACGACATATATACGACAAATATACGACAAACAGCTGGACATGACTTGAAGGGCATATCAAACATTTAGTAAATGCTTACTTCAGGATAAAAAATGTTTTAGAGAATAGCTATTTATTAACCCAGCTAGCATACTATTTTATAATTGACAGTAATCTGCAGTAAGAGGATCTTTGTCATGAATGAGAAGGCATTCAATTTCTCACATGTACATTGCAGCACTGTGAAGGTCAGCCATGATAGCACCCTTGTGGCAGGGGGGCACTTGCTCACAGGCCGAGCAGTTGCAGCTAGAACCCAATCCTTTTGATCAACAAACCAGAGCCTTAAGACTTGAGCTACCACTATTATCCTTAATGACCCTTTCCTCTCTTCTGCAGGATGATAATTGCAGATTTAATTCAGGCACTGTGGGAGCCACCTGCAATGGCTATGTGAATATAAACAGTGGAGATGAGAAAGCTCTACAGGAAGCTGTGGCCTTCATTGGACCAATTTCTGTTGCCATAGATGCAGCCCACATATCATTCCAGCTCTATAAATCTGGTGAGTCTCACATTTAAAACTGAGTCTTAATGCTGTCATTTAGTGGTCTGCTTTTATTTGACATACAGTAATCTGTGGTCTGGTAATTAACAGATTAACAAATATAGTAATTGATTCCATAATGCTGGAATAACTGACCACCACATAATTGCTTTAAGGTATCTACAATGAGCCAGACTGTAGCAGCACTGAGCTGGATCATGGTGTCCTGGCTGTTGGTTATGGCAGGAAACAAAAAAAAGATTACTGGCTGGTCAAGAACAGGTTAAGATTTAAAAATCTAGAACTTTTTAATATATTTCATGTAATGCACCATACAAAAATGATGATAATAATAATAATAATAATAATAATAATAATAATAATAATAATAATAATTTTATTATTATTATTATTATTATTATTATTATTATTATTATTATTATTATTATTATTATTATTATCAAAGGTATGTTCTATATTTTGACTTTCAGAATTTAAATAACTAAAAGGTGAATGAATAATTTTATATATAATATTTAGAATTATTGCTTTTATAAAATTTAAAATTCAATTTAAAATAACTGTGTCAGCTTTAAATTATATGACTGAAGATATAGTCCAGTGGGTCATAATAACCACTCAATTCCTCCCTTAATTTACATTTACTTTACAGCTGGGGTCTCGACTGGGGTGACAAAGGTTACATCAAGATGTCAAGGAACAAGAATAACCAGTGTGGTATTGCCACAAATGCCAGCTATCCTCTGGTTTAAAGGTGTAAAGAAAAATGTCAGTGTGACAGCTATTTAAAAAATCTGAGTTTGTGTGTTAAGCCATCATTAATGGGATTAAGTGTTATGTTTTAAAAGAATCATAATAATCAAACAATTCTTAGTATCAATATTTTCTACTTTAACAATCTTTCACTTTAGTTGTCATGATTTGTTAAATACTCAGTGCCAAGCAAATTATGGCATGAAATGGTCCAGTAAATGATTGTTTTCAGGCACACAGTGACTTTTGCACATTAACTTTTCAAATAATAACAAATAATAATTAATTAACTCATCAGCTACTTATCAAGTATTTCACTTTTTTAAAGAATAGTTTTAAATGTAGATAATATACCAAACTGTCCAGATTCTCCATGGTTACAGATTATACAATTACAGTAGCCTTTTTTGAGCAAATATATATATAAAAAAAGTTAGCAATGTGGCACATTATTAACTCCAGTACCTTGATTGGTAAGAATAAAAGTGAATTTTCTATTGACTTGGTACTGTATCAGATAATATTGAATTAATGGATTAATGGATTAACTCCTGTTTCTGGCTCTAACACAACTCAAATTTACTTTAGAAGGAATGTTAATCAGTGCATCAGCAGAATTAGGAGCATTGAGAGCAGAGAAATCACTCAAATGTGCAGGATAAGGCATACACTAGGACCAGGGCTGAGACCCTTTGAGTTAAAATAATGAAAACTTTTAAAAATGGAGAATTTGAACCTTGAATCTCTTGAATGACTCAAGTGTCAGTTCTGCAGCATGTTTTGTTTGCATTCTCACATACATATCAACACACAAATAATATCTTTCATGTTTACTGTATGTTGTTCATGTGTACAGTTTTTGCAGTTACAGTAATAATAAATACTTTACATACTGTTACATATTCTGATCATAGATTTTTATGCATGGCATATATTGAGAAATGACAGTAGTAGTAGTAGTAGCAGCAGAGTATTAGTTTATAGTTGTAGTAGTGTATTAGTTCATAGGCATATTATCAGTTGTTATTCATAGTCACCATATTACAATCCTGTCATCCTTGACTGATCTGATCTTGAATCTGCTTTGTTTAGCATTTTATCAGCCCATTTTGTCAACAGACAAATGCATTGCACTGAGAGATTAATGAATGTTAATTTACAGTAAGATAGAAATAAATAGACTGACAGGAAATATTCAACACTGCAATAGAGAAATTACTGTTACTGAGTTTAGTATAGAAGTGTATTAGTTTATAGACATATTCAATCATCCGTCACTGACCCCCTGGTGTTGAATCTGCAGTGTTTTACTCATGTCTGTCTAGTTTTGGTGTTTCTCGAATTTCAACTTTCATTATTGATTTGCCTGCAGTGGACATTGTTCCCTTGACACAAATTCCTTGTCCAGAATACATGACTTCACTTCCTGTAGCCTTTTGCCTGGTGAATGTACCTTTCATGTTATACATTTCATAAAACAGATTATGATTACATGAAACTTGGTTTTCAAAAATTCCAAGAGCTAAATAGTTTTCATACAAAATGTAGTCGAAAGGCACAGAAAACATTATGACAAGATCCCCGACAAAGTGCTCTTCATCTTTAAGGATCTTGTATGCCAGGACTCCAGCACAGCCACGTGCCGCTGAGGCTGATTTGCTAAAGGTGCAGGCTTCACTGGTCTTTTTTGCCACTGTAAACTGAGGAGGATTAAGACAACATCCACTGCTATTGTAGGTCCTAGTAAAGAGATAATAAAGTAATACGAATTGATCAGATTAAATACTCAAATAATTAAATTCAAAATTCTAGCATAATAGTGTTTTAATAAATTATAATAAATTTTAAAACCATGAACAAAGGAAGACAGACTAATGAAAAAAGTAGTTGTAATATGTCTGATGCATTTAGCAAACAAAATTATAAATATTTCACAGTCGTCATCTGATTGGTTGAAAGCCATTTTGATGCTTTAACTTCCCTCATAGAAGAAGGATGCCGCAGTGACTACAACTGTGATAATGAGCGCTTATGAGGATCACATGAATGCTGGATTTTCCGAATGATGTGGATGGATTACTATGGATCCAGTTTTATTATTTTGTGCCTTCTTTCGATCTCAATTATGGAAGGTCAGGAAAATAAAATGTGCTCTAATGAACGACCTGTGGTTGCATGACGTCTGTTTTTATAGAAACATCGACTTTATATTTTCACGCCCCTAAACATGACACTGACCAAGACAAACTGTGATTGGTTGCATTTCATGTCAGTCAGACTTCCTCTTGGTGATTTGGCTACTCAAGACTAAGCAATGCTGTGTTACGGTTACCAAGTGTTTAATATAAATGTAGAAAAATCAATGTCACATGTTTATGATTTTTCAAATATGATTATTTGATTAAGATTTGTTCTACGGAAGTTGTAAGAGGCCATGCATTATTTGATTATTTCTTTCTTGTTTTATCATAAACACAACTTTATTTTCTTGTTATCTCGACATAAAAACATCACTCTCATAATCCTAACATGATCGATCAGTACGGTTGATATATTGTCAAAGACGTTAAAAATGCAGACATCACAGCCTCCTTCTTAAGTGTACATTTATGTGGAAGTTGTCAATCATCTGAGTCCCTGATCAAAGTAAAAGTGATGATGCTGCTTCACTGCGCTTTTGCTGCCTCTAGAACATGTTCTTATGTCGAGATCACAGGGATTTAATGCATGGTTTAATGCATGGCCTCTTAAGACTTCAATAGTGATCAGAAAAAAATATCAAAGTTTATTTTATTGCAAAAAATGACAACTAATAAAATAATAAAAAAGAGTGGAAAAAGATAAAATATAAATGACTAAACGTGTTATGTGGTCATACATAGAGAAGTAACACAAAGTCATTTTTAATTTATTTAATGTCACAAAAATGAAGCATTTTTTATTTTCAACCCATTCCATAAATTAATTATTATATTTGGAATCAATTATTTTATGTATTTTCAACTGTATTCAAAGTATTACAGTACTGGTTGCAGTTAAATTTAATATAAACTCAAATCATTTTCACTCACCTTGGGTTTGTTAAGGTGTACCTGTCTGTGAAATTGGTAATTTGAATGGAGACATTTCTTATGGTGCTTATACTGTGGGATATATTGTCAATGTTGGTGCCTCTCAATGACTCCCCATTCTCAATAAGTGGTTGTACTATACTGTAGGTAGAACTGAACTCCTGGTTTTACAGGAAACACACATAAATAAAGTATTGTGAACTTTAGAAAACTACAGAATATGAATGTTTTTTACTCTCATTGAAACAGTATTGTACAGTATGTTAACTACTTGTTTAACATAAGACGATAGATTAATAAATAAAGCCTCATAAACCTCAGTCAATGAGAGTCAGCATTTTCATTCAGTTATTACTTACAGTCTTCTCTATTACATTGACTGGACCATAGATGTACTGCGTCTGGAGCATCAGAAAATGAAAATCAGAAAATGAGCAATTACACTTCATAAATAAATATTGAACATGTAAATTTACACATGTAAATAATGTTTATGCAGCAATTGTTCTATAATGTTCATAAAAAGGTCAAAAATTCCTCCAGATTTGTGACTACAGTATGTAACTACGTTTGAGAAAATGAATTTTTGTTCATTCTCATTAAAACATTAACTACTTGCTTAATATAAGACAATAGATAGATAGATAGATAGATAGATAGATAGATAGATAGATAGATAGATAGATAGATAGATAGATGATAGATAGATAATTTATTCACATTTTTATAATCTACCAGCTGCTATTGTGAGAAATGGGAATATCCAGTTGAGATCATGCATTTTTAGGTTGTGTTTGAAAAGAAAATAGCTTCAATAAGAGGGTGTTGCCATGATTTTGTTGTTAGATTTGTTTCAAATTAGTGACTATAGTGACTTTTTTAACAGACATTAAAGACTGTCCTGCCCTTAAGTTAAGAAAGCAGGCTTGTTCGACTCACCAGCCATTTGTGACACCCAGTCAAAATGCACAAGCACAACACACTAATCAATTAAACTATACAGTTCATAAAACCAATCATGAATTTATTTTGTATCTTCCTCATCCCTCAATCCACAATTTATCAGTTTCAATGTAAAGATCATACAGTGATTTTTTTTTTATCATATTTCATTGTTAGAGGAGCTAACAGCACTTACCTCTGTCCTGCTGGCATTTTCCTTACAGCAGCATGCACAGGCTGACCGACACCAGAAATATCAGAAATATTTAGTCCTTCAGATCGTAGGATGAACTGACAGATTACTGAGGATTGTTCAAGTTTTATAATGCCATCATAGGGGATTTCAGAGTATATCTTGGGTATTTCCCCTGGATATCTATTATGACTTTTGGTTTCAGTTTTACAAAGTGTAGTGTCTGCAAAATTTCCCGGTGTCAGCAATATTAACACTGACGTTGTAAGGAGGAGTCGTACGGCTGGTGATCCATGTGCAGCGTGATTATTATTAACAGATCGTACACAGACAGGCAGGGTCAAAACACGGCAAACCAGTATCGAAGGGAAGGCACACAATCATAAACGAAAAGGCAGGCAGAGGCAGTAAGGCAGTAATTTAATTGGAATGGGATCTAGTGAACAAGTTGTTGATTTAGCCGTAGTAATAAGTTAATCTAGCTCATCATGTCCTGTACTTACCCTAGGTAAGACAAGACAAGAGTAAATAAGATTTTACTGACTCAGAAGACATCTTTTTGAATAACTATCATTTGAAAACGGTTTTCATTATTCCACCAAATCAGACTGTTATGTAATACTGCTATATTTTACAGACCCATTTAATTGGGCTGTAAAAAGTCAGTGGCTTCTTCCTGGAGTTAAATTTTTCCACAGAAGCACTTGTGTGTTTTTGGATGTAGTTTGTTCAACTGCAAATGAGAAAGAAATGATGACAGTTGATACATTTACAGTGTTGTTGGATCAGGATTAACTCCTGTTTCAGGCTCTAACAAAGCCAAAATCGACTTTAGAAGGAATGTTAATCAGTGCATCAGCAGAATTAGGAGCATTAAGAGCAGTTCTGCAGCATGTTTTATTTGCATTCTCACATACATATCAACACAAATAATATCTTTCATGTTTACTGTATGTTGTTCATGTGTACAGTGTTTGTTACAGTAATAATAAGTACTTAAACAACTGTTAAGTATTCTGATTGTAGTTTATTATGCATGACATACATTGAGAAATGACAGTAGTGGTATATGGATAGGGATAGATATATATAGTATTTTAAATTTTAAGTAAATCTTTTTTAGAAATTTTAAAATTTTACAATCCTCGACTGATCCCCTGAATTTGAATATGCTTTGTTTAACATTTTATTAGCACATTTTGACAACAGACAAATGCATTGCACTGAGAAATTAATGAGAGTGTGTATGTACATTCATTCATTCATTCATTTTCTACCGCTTATCTGAACTACTCGGGTCACGGGGAGCCTGTGCCAATCTCAGGCGTTATCAGGCATCAAGGCAGGATAGACCCTGGACGAAGTGCCAACCCATCGCAGGGCACACACACACTCTCATTCACTCATGCACTCACACACTAAAGGCAATTTTTCCAGAGATGCCAATCAACCTACCATGCATGTCTTTGGACTGGGGGAGGAAACCGGAGTACCCGGAGGAAACCCCCGAGGCACGGGGAGAACATGCAAACTCCACACACACAAGGCGCAGGTGGGAATTGAACCCCCAACCCTGGAGGTGTGAGGCTAACCACTATGCCACCGTGCCCCCCTTGTTTATGTACAATAAGATAGAAATAAACGGACTGACAGGAAATATTCAACACTGCAACAGAGAAATTACTGTTATTGAGTTTAGTATAGAAATGTATTAGTTTATAGACATATTCAATCATCCTTCACTGACCCACTGGTCTTGAATCTGCAGTGTTTTTGTATGTCTGTCTAGATTTAGTGTTTAAAAATCTCGAAATTCAACCCTTATTATTGAATTACTTGCAGGGGACATTGTTCCCTTCACACAAACTCCTTGTCCAGAATACATGACTTCACTTCCTGTAGCCCTTTCCCTGGTGAATGTACCTTCCTTGTAATACATTTCAGAAAACAGATCATAATTACATGAAACATGGTTTTCATAAATTCCAACCGGATCCATGCTAGACAGTGGTCAGAAGTATTCCCAATGTTCACAAATGCCAGAGGATTATCCACAAGACAATATCCACTGCCAGTAATAGAAATAGAAAAAGTAAAGTAATAGAAATTGATCAGATTAAATAGTCAAATTATTAAATTCTAACAATTAAATTCAAAAACTTAAATTAAATATATATATATATATATATATATATATATATATATATATATATATATATTTGCAAAGAGTACTTGTAATATGTCTGATAGATATATGAAGAACAAGGGTGATGTGCAGAGTTGTAGCAACAACAGAGGTATAAAGTTGATGAGCCACACAATGTGGATTTAGAGAAAGAGTATAACAGGGTGCCAAGAGAGGAGCTATGGTACTGTATGAGGATGTCGGTCCGTTTTTTTTTTTTATCAGGGAACACATTTTAAAATTTAAGTTTATTTTTATTTGCAATGGAATATTAAAATGCTAAGCATTTTCCTCATAAATATTGTCAATTATTTTGTATTCGTTTTGTCACGAATTTGTTAAACAAATATCGTTTTGAATTAATTTGTTGTTCTTTGGTGTAGGAGCTAAAAGACAGTCACTTTTTCCTCTTTCAGCGCTTTTACCTAAAAGCCGCACCCATGCACATGCTTTTAGAAACAGCATCTGGATTAACTGCAGTAGGGTTGATATATTGTCTAAGACATAAAAAAGCTGACATAACAAGTCAGGAGAGCTGACTCTCCTGTCAGCTCTCAAAGCTGATTAACTCCTGTTTCAGGCTCTAACACAACCCAATTAGACTTAAGAATCAATGTTAATCAGTGCATCAGCAGAATTAGGAGCATTGAGAAGAGAAATCACTCAAATGTGCAGGATAAGGCATACAGTACACTAGGACCAGAGCTGAGAACCTTTGAGTTAAAATAATGAAAACTTTTAAAAATGGAGAATTTGACCTTGAATCTTTTGAATGAATCAAGTGTCAGTTCTGCAGCATGTTTTGTTTGCATTGTCCTGTACATATCAACACACAAGTGTTTGCAGTTACAGTAATAATAAATACTTCAACAACAAGTATTCTGATCATAGTTTATTATGCATTGCACATATTGAGAAATGAATGCAGAAGTAGTAGCAGTAGTAAGAGTATTATTTCATAGTAGTAGTAGTGTATTAGTTCATAGGCATATTATCAGTTGTTATTCATAATCACCATATTACAATTCTGTCATCCTTGACTGATCCCCTGATCTGGAATCTGCTTTGTTTAGCATTTTATCAACACATTTTGACAAAAGGCAAATGCATTGCACTGAGAGATTAATGAGTGTTAACGTACAGTAAGATAGAAGTAAATAGACTGACAGGAAATATTCAACATTGCAACAGAGAAATTACTGTTATTGAGTTTAGTATAGAAATGTATTAGTTTATAGACATATTCAATCATCCTTCACTGACCCACTGATGTTGAATCTGTAGTGTTTTGCTCATGTCTGTCTAGTTTTGGTGTTTAAAAATCTTGAAAATAAACTTCTATTATTGCCTTGCCTGCAGGGGACATTGTTCCCTTCACACAAATTCCTTGTACAGAATACATGACTTCACTTCCTGTAGCCTTTTCCTTGGCGAATGGACCTTTCTCGTAATACATTTCAGAAAACAGATCAGGATTACATGAAACATGGTTTTCATAAATTCCAAGAGCTAAATAGTTTTCATACCAAATGTAGTCAAACGGCACAGAAAACATTATGACAAGATCCCTGACAAAGTGCTCTTCATCTTTAAGGATCTTGTATACCAGGACTCCAGCACAACCACGTGCTGTTGAGCGTGTTTTGGTAAAAGTGCTGGCTTCACTGGTCTTTTTTGCTACTGTAGGCTGAGGAGGATTAAGACAATATCCACTGCTAGTGTAGGTCCTAGTATAGAGATAATAAAGTAATAAGAATTGATTAAATAGTCAAAATAGTCTAAATTTTTTCTTTCAAAATTCTAGCATAATAGTGCCAATAAATTGTAAAATCACAAACAAAGAAAGACAAAAAAAAAAGTACAAAAAAAGTTCTTGTAATATGTCTGATGCATGTGGCAAAGAAAATTAGAATTATTTCACAGTCGTCATCTGATTGGTTGGATCTGAAAGCAGTCGTGACACTTTAACTTCCCTCGTAGAAGAAGGATGCTGCAGTGTTTATAACTGTGATAACGAGCACTTATGAGGATCAGATAAACGCTGGATTTTCCGAATGATGTGGATGGCTTACTACGGATCCAGGTTGATTATTTTGTGCAGTCTTACCTCGATTATGGAAGGCCATGTAAAGAAAATGTGAACTAAATGAATGACCTGTGGTTGCAAGGCTTCTTTTTTTATAGAAACATCGACTTTATATTTTCACGCCAATAAACATGATGAAAACCAATATTGTGATTGGTTGCATTACATGTCAGTCAGACTTCCTCTTGGTGATTTTTGAGAAATGCTTCAGAAAACTGAATCGGGCCGAAAACAAAACAAAAATCAAAACAAACGTGTAGCCAATGAGCAGAAAGGGGCGGGTCTTGTGCGGAGAGAGTGTTCAGTGCGCATGTGTGACGTTAGCAGAAAGCGGTTTTAACATTGACATGGCGGATAAAAACAAAGAAAGAAAGCGAAGAAAGGCTTACGATAAGGCAAGAAGTAGGACTTTCATTGGCTTTCAAAAATCTGAGACCCTACCTTTAATGTGGAAGTTGTCAATCACCTGAGTCCCTGATCAAAGTAAAAGTGATGATGCTGCTTTACTGCGCTTTTGCTGCCTCTAGAACATGTTCTTACTGTATGTCGAGATCAAAAGAAAAACTGTAATAATGCATGGCCTCTTAAGACTTCTCTAGTGATCAGAAAAAAATCATCAAAGATTATTTTAGTGTAAAAAATTTTTAGTGCTTCCACATTCTAATTCTGATGCCCAGAGATTTTCGATGGTCAGTTTGAACAAAACCTCAACACGAAACAGCTTGTCTCTGGACGGGACATTGTCCTCAATCATGACCCTAAAAATGGCTGGGATAAAGGAGTCCAAAAAGGCAACACACAATAAACAACGCCAGTCATAATCTCTCTCTCTCTCTCTCTCTCTCTCTCTCTCTCTCTCTCTCTCTCTCTCTCTCTCTCTCTCTCACACACACACACACACACACACACACACACACACACACACACACACACACACACACACACACACACACGGGAGTATGTGGAGTCTCCCGCATATTGATGGCGGCTCCCTGATGACCACCGTCATTAAGCGCATGTAAGACAGAAAGCATCCTGATGGGCCTGTTTCGGTAAGTCAACCAATCAATAATGGGCGGGCATCTAAATTGCAACTAATAAAATAATGAAAAAATAAGATAAATGGAAAAAGAAAGCTAAAAAATATATAAGATTAAACATGAAGCATTTTTATTTTTAACCCATTATATTTAGAATTAATTACTTGATGTAATTTCACTCACACTCACACACACACACACACACACACACACACACACACACACACACACACACACACACACGGGAGTATGTGGAGTCTCCCGCATATTGATGGCGGCTCCCTGATGACCACAAATTAATTACAATCTCCCGGAATCTAGAGTGAGCGAGCAAGCGCGAGAGCGAGACAGAGACTGCGCTCAAAATCTTGTAGCGCGCGCACGGCAGAGAGGGAGGGGGAGCGAGAGACCTTGCGTGTGTGTGTGCTAGTGTGCGTGTGTGCGTCATTAAGCGCATGTAAGACAGAGAGCATCCTGATTGGCCTGTTTCGGTAAGTCAACCAATCAATAGTGGGCGGGCAACTAAATTGCAACTAATAAAATAATGAAAAAAGAAGATAAATGGAAAAAGAAAGCTAAAAAATATATAAGATTAAACATGAAGCATTTTTATTTTTAACCCATTATATTTAGAATTCATTACTTGATGTATTACTCAACTGTATTAGAGGTATTACAAATCTAACTGTACTGTTTATAAAATATAATATAAACTGAAATCATTTTCACTCACCTTGGGTTTGATAAGGTGTACCTGTCTGTGAAATTGGTAATTTGAATGGACACATTTCTCATGGTGCTTATACTGTGGGATATACTGTCAATGTTGGTGCCTCTCAAAGACAACCCATACTCTATAAGAGGTGATGCTGAGCTAGTAGTACTGACCAATGCCTGGTTTTACAGGAAAAACACAAAACTACAGTAGAACACTACAGAAAATAGATAGATTGATAGGCTAAGAAAGGAAGTGGATATTTGTAAGCAGCAGTATGGCTTCATGCCCAGAAAGAGCCCTAGGGATGCAAATTTTGCCCTGAGAATGTTAATGGAAAAGTACAGAGATGGTCAGAAGGCGCTGCACTGCGTCTTTGTGGATTTAGAGAAAGAGTATAACAGGGTGCCAAGAGAGGAGCTATGGTACTGTATGAGGATGTCAGTCCTTTTTTTTTTTTTTTTTATCAGGGAACACATTTTTAAAATGTGTTTTCCTCATAAATATTGTCAATTATTTTGTATTCGTTTTGTCACGAATTTGTTAAACAAATATCGTTTTGAATTAATTTGTTGTTCTTTGGTGTAGGAGCTAAAAGACAGTCACTTTTTCCTCTTTCAGCGCTTTTACCTAAAAGCCGCACCCATGCACATGCTTTTAGAAACAGCATCTGGATTAACTGCAGTAGGGTTGATATATTGTCTAAGACATAAAAAAGCTGACATAACAGCTTCCTTCTTAAGTTTGCATTTATGTGGAAGTTGTCAATCACCAGAGTCCCTGATCAAAGTAAAAGTGATGATGCTGCTTCACTGTGCTTTTGCTGCCTCTAGAACATGTTCTTATGTCGAGATAACAAGCAAAACTGTAATAATGCATCTTCTCCTAAGACTTCCCTAGCGATCAGCAAAAAATCATCAAAGATTATTTTATTGCAAAAAATGACAACTAATAAAATCTAATGCTAAAAAAAAAGCTAAATCTAAAAAAGAAAGCTAAAAAATGAATAATAAATGACTAAAGGTGTTCTGTGGAATGAACAAAGATTAAAATATACATAGAGAAGTAAAAAAGTCATTTTTAATTTATTTAATGTCACAAAAGTCTTGTTATTTATTTTTAACCCATTCCATAAATGAATTATTATATTTGGAATAAATTATTTTATGTAATTTCAACTGTATTAGAAGTATTACAAGTCTAACTGTACTGGTTATAAAAATGAATATAAACTGAAATCATTTCTGAATGTGTCACTAAGTTTGTTTTTTATTCTCATTTTCATAATCTACCAGCTGCTATTGTGAGAAATAGGAATATCCAGCTGAGATCATGAATGTTTCAAAAGAGATCTTAATGAGAAATCTAGTGATTTTTGAACAGATATTAAAGACTGTCCTGCCCTTAAGTCAGGAGAGCAGAGACTCACCACCCATAGAAGATGGATGCAGCAGTGTCTTTATAGAAACATCAACTTTATATTTTCATGCCCCTAAACATGACGCTGAACAAGAACTGTGATTGGTTGCTTTACATGTCAGTCAGACTTACTCTTAGTGGTTTGTTTACGCGAGACTAACCAATGCTCAGTGACTGTTCCCAAGAGTTTAATATACATTTTCAGACCAAAACAATGTCACTTGTTTATAATTTGAATTTGAATATTCTCATAAATTTTGTCAATTGTTTTGTATTAATTTGTTGTTCTGTGGTGTAGGAGCTTACAGACTCTTACCTAAAAGCCGTGCCCATGCAATATATGTGCTTTCAGAAACAGCGTCTGGATTAACTGCAGTAAGGTTGCTACTGTATATTGTCATCACAGACTCATTTTTATGTGTCGGACACTTTTATGTGGAAATTGTCACCTGAGTCCCTGATCAAAGATCAACGTAAAAGAGAATGTGATCATCCATGATTCTGCTTTTACTTGCTTTGACTGAACTTTTTATTATGTCGAGATCGGAAGTAAAACTGTAATAATTTTTTTAGTGCAAAAAATGACAACTAATAAATGTAAACATTCTGAGTACTGAGTATGAAGGCATTTGTAAGGTGCAAGACATATAGCAGCAGTATGACAGTAGTGCAAAAAGACTGTAATGTATAAAGTGCAACAGTGTCAGATATTTACAGACAGGTAAAGTGTCTTGTGTGCCATAAAGACGTGTGTAGCAAGCTGTAGATTGTTCAGAAGTTAAAGAGTATATGGAGGGTGGTGTGTGTTAATTCACAGAGTTGAACATCCTGACAGCATCATGGATGAAGTTGTTTGAGAGTCTTATGGAGCGAGCATGGAGCCTCCGGTACCTTCTCCCTGAAAGCAGCAGGCTGAAGTGGAGTTTTGACAGGAGAGAGCTATCAGCAGCAATTGTGATGGCTCTGCTAGTGAGGAGGGTGTCACAAGAGGGCCACCAACCCGGAGCCCGCTCAGAAGATGGTCGCCGACCCAGAGCCCGCTCGCAAGATGGTCGCCTCCCCAGAGTCTTCAGCCATCATGGACGCCATATCAGTGGCTACAGGGATGAGTGTTGCAGATGGCCTCTCTCGGCGCCACACCCTTTGGGGACGACTGCTGATGGGCGGGGGCTCAGAGCTAAGGTGGGAACCCTGTGAAGGTGGAGCATGCACCACCGCCCGACGCAGCCAAAACACCGCTCCTTACTCCCGTAAGGCTAAAACCGGAGAGAAAAGCAGCGGTTCAGCACCACGGACAGTGCTGCTGACATCGTGCCAAAAAGGTGCAGCACCAGAGTCAGTGGAGCTTGTAGTTACGAGCGATATACATAAGTGCTTAAATCTCCAACATTGGAGACATTAATGGTGGCTCAATAGGTTACATACTTAAGATACCATGAGTTTAAAACATTGTTCAAAGTTACAATGAAAAAGTGTCAAAGATTGTGTTTTTTTTTTTTATTTATTTATTTTTTTTTTATATATATACAGTATATAAATGCAAAGATAGGGAAAAAAGTGCTAGTTGAAGTGTTTCCTGAATAAGTAGGTGTTCAACAGCCGTTTGAAAATAGCCAGTGACTCAGCTGTCTGGACCTCTAGGGGAAGTTCATTCCACCACCTTGGTGCCAGAACAGAGAAGAGTCTTAGTATACTTAGTAGTAGTATACTTGCCTCTTACACTTACAGATGGTGGAACCAGTCGAGCGGTGCTGGTAGATCAGAGGGTGTGGGGTGCATTAGGAGGAGTGATGAGGACTTTGAGGTAAGAGGGAGCTGGTCCATTTTTGGCTTTGTAGGCCAGCATCAGTGTTTTGAATCTGATGCGTGCAGCTACCGGAAGCCAGTGGAGGGATCGCAGCAACGGGGTGGTATGCGAGAATTTGGCAGGTTGAAAACAAGCCGTGCACCTGCATTTTGGATCATTTGCAGAGGACAGATTGCGTTCATAGTCCTGCCAGCAGTGCATTGCAGTAATCCAGTCTCGAAATGACAAAAGACTGAACAAGTACTTGAGCAAGCTGTATGGACAAAAATGGCCGAATCCTTCTAATGTTATAGAGAAGAAACCGACATGAGTGCAAATTGTGACTGAAGGAGAGATCAAATCGTTGTGCAAGGATATAGCAAGATCATGACCTGGGGATGAATCAACTGGGATGAACAGCAGTTCAGTTTTTCTAAGATTGAGCTTTAACTGATGAGCAGTCATCCATGATGACATTTCTGCCAGACATGCTGAGATCCGATCAGAAGCTGTGGTATCTAAGGGTGGGAAAGAAAAGATAAGTTGTGTATCGTCAGCATAGCAGTGGTAAGAGAACCCATGTGAGGAATTAACTTCACCAAGAGAGTGAGTATACAGGGAGAAAGGAAGAGGACCAAGTACTGAGCCCTGTGGGACACCAGTGGAAAGTCTGCATCTTAAAGTGTCCATGTGCAGTATGGTGTGTCTAAAGTGTATAAAGT
Organism: Tachysurus vachellii; assembly: GCF_030014155.1. Lineage (NCBI taxonomy): Eukaryota > Metazoa > Chordata > Actinopteri > Siluriformes > Bagridae > Tachysurus > Tachysurus vachellii. Next base: position 7,335,473 of record NC_083469.1, read on the forward strand.
TGCACTGCGTTGTGCAAGTCCAGAGTTAGAGTGACAGTCCAGAGTTATGATATAAAGTGTCATAATGCAAAAAAAAAGTGTGCAGAAAAATACTGAAGATGGAGCTAGAGGTCCAGTACTAGATACCAGTACTGGTTGTTTCCTGGTTTAAACTCCGAATGGCCTGCGGGAAGAATCTTCTCCTCATTCTCTCCGTGTTTGCTTTCAACGAGCAGAAGCGTTTCCCTGAACGCAACAAAGAAAAAAATCCATTGTTTGGATGGCTGAGGTCCTATAAAATCTTCCTGGCCCTGGTCTGGTACCACATGCTGTAGATGTCCTGCAGGTCAGGGAGCTCGGTGTGGATGGTACGATCAGCTGACCGCACCACCCTCTGGAGGGCTCGCCTGTCGTTCATGGAGCCAGGAAGTGATGCTACCCGTCAGGACGCTCTCAGTGGTGCAGGTGTAGAAAGTCTTTAGCACCTGAGAGGGTAGTTTGAAGTCCCTTAAGCATCTCAGATGGTACAGACGCTGCCGTGCCTTCTTCACCAGGGTGTTGATGTGACAGAACAAAGACAGGTTTTGTGTGATGTGAACACCTAGGTACCAGATACTGCCAACTCTCTCTACTGGGGTCCCGTTGATGTTTAGCGGTTGGTATAACTGCTCCTGCTTTGTGCTGAAGTCCACTATCAACTTCTTCGTCTTGCTGACATTCAGGAGAAGATTGTTCTCCTGGCACCATCTCTCCAAGTTTTTAGTCTTCTGTAGGTTGGCCGTCTCATCGTTGTTGGAGATCAGGCCCACCACAACAGTGTCGTCAGCAAACTTGATGATGGTGGTGGAGTTGGAAATGGCCACACAGTTAGATATGTACAGTGAGTACAGCAGGGGGCTCAGAACACAACCCTGGGGAGCTCCAGTGCTGAGGGTGAGGGTGTATGAGGTGTGTTTTCCCACCAGGGAATTATGGTGTTGAACGCTGAACTGAAAGCTGGACTGTACCTGTGTAATTTTGTAAGTGATCTAAAAGAATGTTGCGATCTATAGTGTCAAATGCAGCACTAAAGTCAAGTAAAACTACTAGTGACATGCAGCCTTGGTCCTAAGCTAAGAACAAGTCATTTGTAACCTTATCAAGTGCAGTTTCTGTGCTATGATGGGCCCCGAAACCTGAGTGAAACTCTTCAAATGTATTGTTCTCCTGTAAGAAGGAGCACAGTTGAGCTTACACAATTTTTTTCTAATAATTTAGACATAAAGGAAAGGTTTGAAATAGGTCTGTAATTTGATAGTTCATTAGGATCTAAATTAGGTTTCTTAATGAGGAGCCTAATAACTGCGAACTTGAAGGATTTATAGACGTGAAATAAAGATAACGAGGAGTTAATAATATTAAGAATAGGCTCACCAGCTTTATGTAACACTTCTTTCAGTAATTTAATTGGAATGGGATCTAGTGAACAAGTTGTTGATTTAGCCGTAGTAATAAGTTAATCTAGCTCATCCTGTCCTGTACTTACCCTAGGTAAGACAAGACAAGAGTAAATAAGATTTTACTGACTCAGAAGACATTTTTTTGAATAACTATCATTTGAAAACGGTTTTCATTATTCCACCAAATCAGACTGTTATGTAATACTGCTATATTTTACAGACCCATTTAATTGGGCTGTAAAAAGTCAGTGGCTTCTTCCTGGAGTTAAATTTTTCCACAGAAGCACTTGTGTGTTTTTGGATGTAGTTTGTTCAACTGCAAATGAGAAAGAAATGATGACAGTTGATACATTTACAGTGTTGTTGGATCAGGATTAACTCCTGTTTCAGGCTCTAACAAAGCCAAATTTGACTTTAGAAGCAAAGTTAATCAGTGCATCAGCAGAATTAGGAGCATTAAGAGCAGTTCTGCAGCATGTTTTATTTGCATTCTCACATACATATCAACACAAATAATATCTTTCATGTTTACTGTATGTTGTTCATGTGTACAGTGTTTGTTACAGTAATAATAAGTACTTAAACAACTGTTAAGTATTCTGATTGTAGTTTATTATGCATGGCATACATTGAGAAATGACAGTAGTGGTATATGGATAGGGATAGATATATATAGTATTTTAAATTTTAGTAAATCTTTTTTAGAAATTTTAAAATTTTACAATCCTCGACTGATCCCCTGAATTTGAATATGCTTTGTTTAACATTTTATTAGCACATTTTGACAACAGACAAATGCATTGCACTGAGAAATTAATGAGAATGTACATTCATTCATTCATTCATTTTCTACCGCTTATCTGAACTACTCGGGTCACTTTGGACTGGGGGAGGAAACCGGAGTACCCGGAGGAAACCCCCGAGGCACGGGGAGAACATGCAAACTCCACACACACAAGGTGGAGGTGGGAATTGAACCCCCAACCCTGGAGGTGTGAGGCTAACCACTATGCCACCGTGCCCCCCTTGTTTATGTACAATAAGATAGAAATAAACGGACTGACAGGAAATATTCAACACTGCAACAGAGAAATTACTGTTATTGAGTTTAGTATAGAAATGTATTAGTTTATAGACATATTCAATCATCCTTCACTGACCCACTGGTCTTGAATCTGCAGTGTTTTCGTATGTCTGTCTAGATTTAGTGTTTAAAAATTTCGAAATTCAACCCTTATTATTGAATTACTTGCAGGGGACATTGTTCCCTTCACACAAACTCCTTGTCCAGAATACATGACTTCACTTCCTGTAGCCCTTTCCCTGGTGAATGTACCTTCCTTGTAATACATTTCAGAAAACAGATCATAATTACATGAAACATTTCATAAATTGCAACCGGATCCATGCTAGACAGTGGTCAGAAGTATTCCCAATGTTCACAAATGCCAGAGGATTATCCACTGCCAGTAATAGAAATAGAAAAAGTAAAGTAATAGAAATTGATCAGATTAAATAGTCAACTTATTAACTTCTAACAATTAAATTCAAAAACTTAAATTAAATATATATATATATATATATATATTTGCAAAGAGTACTTATAATATGTCTGATAGATATATGAAGAACAAGGGTGATGTGCAGAGTTGTAGCAACAACAGAGGTATAAAGTTGATGAGCCACACAATAAAGCTATGGCAAATTGCAGTGGAAGCTAGGCTAAGAAAGGAAGTGGATATTTGTAAGCAGCAGTATGGCGCCCAAAAAGAGCCCTAGGGATGCAAATTTTGCCCTGAGAATGTTAATGGAAAAGTACGAGATGGTCAGAAGGAGCTGCACTGCGTCTTTGTGGATTTAGAGAAAGAGTATAACAGGGTGCCAAGAGAGGAGCTATGGTACTGTATGAGGATGTCGGTCCGTTTTTTTTTTTTATCAGGGAACACATTTTTAAAATTTAAGTTTATTTTTATTTGCAATGGAATATTAAAATGCTAAGCATTTTCCTCATAAATATTGTCAATTATTTTGTATTCGTTTTGTCACGAATTTGTTAAACAAATATCGTTTTGAATTAATTTGTTGTTCTTTGGTGTAGGAGCTAAAAGACAGTCACTTTTTCCTCTTTCAGCGCTTTTACCTAAAAGCCGCACCCATGCACATGCTTTTAGAAACAGCATCTGGATTAACTGCAGTAGGGTTGATATATTGTCTAAGACATAAAAAAGCTGACATAACAAGTCAGGAGAGCAGAGACTCACCACCCATAGAAGATGGATGCAGCAGTGTCTTTATAGAAACATCAACTTTATATTTTCATTCCCCTAATGACGCTGAACAAGAACTGTGATTGGTTGCTTTACATGTCAGTCAGACTTACTCTTAGTGGTTTGTTTACGCGAGACTAACCAATGCTCAGTGACTGTTCCCAAGAGTTTAATATACATTTTCAGACCAAAACAATGTCACTTGTTTATAATTTTTCAAATATGATTATGTGATTAATATGTGATCTATGGAAGGCCTAAGAGGCCATGCATTTAGAATATTTCTTTCTTGTCTTCTCATTATCTCGAAATAAGAACATGTTCTAGAGGCAGCAAAAGCATAGTAATGCAGCATCATGCATGATCACATTCGCTTTTACTTTCGACCAGGGACCCCATTTTTAATATGTAATGGATAATTTGAATATTCTCATAAATTTTGTCAATTGTTTTGTATTAATTTGTTGTTCTGTGGTGTAGGAGCTTACAGACTCTTACCTAAAAGCCGTGCCCATGCAATATATATGCTTTCAGGAACAGCGTCTGGATTAACTGCATTAAGGTTGTGTCACAACCTGGTTGGAAGGAGACAGACCCGTATGCAGGATAACTTCAAATGAGGGGGGTTTAATAAATAAAGATGACATAGACAAAATGACGATAACTAAAACAATACAAATGACGACATTTAACAGGGACTAGACATGACGAGGGGTAAACGTAACTAATGATTCCGCACTGCCTTCAGCAACGCGGCTCACTTAAATACAATACAGATAATGACTACATTAGGAACAGGTGATGAAACAGGGAGGAGCAGACAAAGGCGGGGCAGACACGTGACAGCAACAATAGCACATGGCCAAAAGTCCGGGCTGAATCATGACAGGTTGCTATATTGTCATCACAGACTCATTTTTATGTGTCGGACACGTTTATGTGGAAGATGTCACCTGATCAAAGATCAACATAAAAGAGAATGTGATCATCCATGATTCTGCTTTTACTTGCTTTGACTGAACTTTTTCTTATGTCGAGATCAGAAGTAAAACTGTAATAATTTTTTTAGTGCAAAAAAATGACAACTAATAAATGTAAACATTCTGAGTACTGAGTATGAAGGCATTTGTAAGGTGCAAGACATATAGCAGCAGTATGACAGTGCAAAAAGACTGTAATGTATAAAGTGCAACAGTGTCAGATATTTACAGACAGGTAAAGTGTCTTGTGTGCCATGAAGACGTGTGTAGCAAGCTGTAGATTGTTCAGAAGTTAAGGTGTAGAAACCGGAGAGAAAAGCAGCGGTTCAGCACCACGGACAGTGCCGCTGACATCGTGCCAAAAAGGTGCAGCACCAGAGTCAGTGCCACTCGTTCAGAGTGCAGGGCGGGGTGGCTGAATTCCCGCCAAATGCGGAAAACCAATCAGGAGCGCCTATGTAGCACTCACCCTCTGGCTAGGAGACACAGCAAAGAGCCAGTCTCAGCAGCTAGATGGAGGTAAGACAGAGAAGGCTGGGATCACTAATAGTCTGTCTTTGCAGCCCTTATTTTTACCCCCGCTGATTCTCCAGAAGAGGGATTGCCGCCTAAGCCTAAGCCTGAGCCTGAGCCATGCTCCTGGATTGAACTTCTTCTCTCCCTCCTGTGCTTTAGAGATGCCTGCAGCTTTGCCTTTCTTTTTTGGAACTGCACCGTTTCTTCCACTCCCCCCTTTTCACACCCTACACCACCAGTTTGTTCTAATAAACTCTCAATACTGAGACTTTCACATAACTCCAATCTCTGTCTGCCTCTTTCTGTCTGCCTCTCTTAGAATTCTGGAATCTGCATTTTGGACTAACTGTAGCCTATTTATTAAAGATGCAGGATAATTACATAGTAATGGATTCCAATAGTCCAGTCTAGAGGTCATGAATGCATGAATGAACTTCTCAGCATCAGATATCAGGATGTCTCTTAGCTTGGCAATATTTCTAAGGTGGAAGAAGGCTGTTTCTGTACTATGGGCTATATGATTTTCAAAAGACAAGTTGTTGTCTAAGATAACATCCAGGTCTTTCACTGTTGAGCTAGTAGTTACAGTACATCCCTCTAAAATTACATTTACATTTTCAGCATTTGGCAGACACCCTTATCCAGAGCGACGTACATAAGTGCTTAAATCTCCAACATTGGAGACATTAATGGTGGCTCAATGGTTACATACTTAAGATACCATGAGTTTAAAACATTGTTCAAAGTTACAATGAAAAAGTTGCAAAAGATAGGGAAAGAAGTGCTAGTTGAAGTGTTTCCTGAATAAGTAGGAGTTCAACAGCCATTTGAAAATAGCCAATGACTCAGCTGTCCAGACCTCTAGGGGAAGTTCATTCCACCACCTTGGTGCCAGAACAGAGAAGAGTCTTAGTATACTTAGTAGTAGTATACTTGCCTCTTATCCTTACAGATGGTGGAACCAGTCGAGCAGTGCTGGTAGATCGGAGGGTGTGGGGTGCTTTAGGAGGATTGATGAGGGCTTTGAGGTAAGAGGGAGCTGGTCCATTTTTGGCTTTGTAGGCCAGCATCAGTGTTTTGAATCTGATGCATGCAGCTACCGGAAGCCAGTGGAGGGATCGCAGCAGCGGGGTGGTATGCGAGACGTTTGGCAGGTTGAAAACAAGCTGTGCAGCTGCATTTTGGATCATTTGCAGAGGAAAGATTGCGTTCATAGTCCTGCCAGCAGTGCATTGCAGTAATCCAGTCTAGAAATGACAAAAGTGCAGTATGGTGTGTATAAAGTGTATAAAGTTGCACTGCGCTGTGCAAGTCCAGAGTTAGAGTGAGAGTCCAGAGTTATAATATAAAGTGTCATAATGCAAAAAAAAAAGTGTGCAGAAAAACAGTGAAGATGGAGGGAGAGGTCCAGTATTAGATACCAGTACTGGGTGTAGTAGCACCTGAAAGGGTAGTTTGAAGTCCCTTAAGCATCTCAGATGGTACAGACGCTGCCGTGCCTTCTTCACCAGGGTGTTGATGTGACAGAACAAAGACAGGTTTTGTGTGATGTGAACACCTAGGTAGGCCGTCTCGTCGTTGTTGGAGATCAGGCCTAACACAACAGTGTCTTCAGCAAACTTGATGATGGTGGCGGAGTTGGAAGTGGCCACACAGTTAGATATGTACAGTGAGTACAGCAGGGGGCTCAGAACACAACCCTGGGGAGCTCCAGTGCTGAGGGTGAGGGTGTATGAGGTGTGTTTTCCCACCAGGGAATTAAGGTGTTGAACGCTGAACTGAAAGCTGAACTGTACCTGTGTAATTTTGTAAGTGATCTAAAAGAATGTTGCGATCTATAGTGTCAAATGCAGCACTAAAGTCAAGTAAAACTACTAGTGACATGCAGCCTTGGTCCTAAGCTAAGAACAAGTCATTTGTAACCTTATCAAGTGCAGTTTCTGTGCTATGATGGGCCCCGAAACCTGAGTGAAACTCTTCAAATGTATTGTTCTCCTGTAAGAAGGAGCACAGTTGAGCTTACACAATTTTTTTCTAATAATTTAGACATAAAGGAAAGGTTTGAAATAGGTCTGTAATTTGATAGTTCATTAGGATCTAAATTAGGTTTCTTAATGAGGAGCCTAATAACTGCGAACTTGAAGGATTTATAGACGTGAAATAAAGATAACGAGGAGTTAATAATATTAAGAATAGACTCACCAGCTTTGTGTAACACTTCTTTCAGTAATTTAATTGGAATGGGATCTAGTGAACAAGTTGTTGATTTAGCCGTAGTAATAAGTTAATCTAGCTCATCCTGTCCTGTACTTACCCTAGGTAAGACAAGACAAGAGTAAATAAGATTTTACTGACTCAGAAGACATTTTTTTGAATATCATTTGAAAACGGTTTTCATTATTCCACCAAATCAGACTGTTATGTAATACTGCTATATTTTACAGACCCATTTAATTGGGCTGTAAAAAGTCAGTGGCTTCTTCCTGGAGTTAAATTTTTTCACAGAAGCCCTTGTGTGTTTTTGGATGTAGTTTGTTCAACTGCAAATGAGAAAGAAATGATGACAGTTGATACATTTACAGTGTTGCTGGATCAGGATTAACTCCTGTTTCAGGCTCTAACAAAGCCAAATTTGACTTTAGAAGGAATGTTAATCAGTGCATCAGCAGAATTAGGAGCATTAAGAGCAGTTCTGCAGCATGTTTTATTTGCATTCTCACATACATAACACAAATAATATCTTTCATGTTTACTGTATGTTGTTCATGTGTACAGTGTTTGTTACAGTAATAATAAGTACTTAAACAACTGTTAAGTATTCTGATTGTAGTTTATTATGCATGGCATACATTGAGAAATGACAGTAGTGGTATATGGATAGGGATAGATATATAGTATTTTAAATTTTAAGTAAATCTTTTTTAGAAATTTAAAAATTTTACAATCCTCGACTGATCCCCTGAATTTGAATATGCTTTGTTTAACATTTTATTAGCACATTTTGACAACAGACAAATGCATTGCACTGAGAAATTAATGAGAGTGTGTATGTACATTCATTCATTCATTCATTCATTTTCTACCGCTTATCTGAACTACTCGGGTCACGGGGAGCCTGTGCCAATCTCAGGCGTCATCAGGCATCAAGGCAGGATAGACCCTGGACGAAGTGCCAACCCATCGCAGGGCACACACACACTCTCATTCACTCATGCACTCACACACTAAAGGCAATTTTTACAGAGATGCCAATCAACCTACCATGCATGTCTTTGGACTGGGGGAGGAAACCGGAGTACCCGGAGGAAACCCCCGAGGCACGGGGAGAACATGCAAACTCCACACACACAAGGCGCAGGTGGGAATTGAACCCCCAACCCTGGAGGTGTGAGGCTAACCACTATGCCACCGTGCCCCCCTTGTTTATGTACAATAAGATAGAAATAAACGGACTGACAGGAAATATTCAACACTGCAACAGAGAAATTACTGTTATTGAGTTTAGTATAGAAATGTATTAGTTTATAGACATATTCAATCATCCTTCACTGACCCACTGGTCTTGAATCTGCAGTGTTTTTGTATGTCTGTCTAGATTTAGTGTTTAAAAATCTCGAAATTCAACCCTTATTATTGAATTACTTGCAGGGGACATTGTTCCCTTCACACAAACTCCTTGTCCAGAATACATGACTTCACTTCCTGTAGCCCTTTCCCTGGTGAATGTACCTTCCTTGTAATACATTTCAGAAAACAGATCATAATTACATGAAACTGACACGAGGTTGGACAAAGGCGAGTGAGGATCCAAATGCAGTTTTAGATTTTACTTAAACCAAAACAAGAAACAGGTAATACAAACAAGCAAACAAACAGGCAGGCAAAACAGAGCAGAATACAGAGCAGACAGGAGACCGGAACATCCACAACATACATACAAGCACAATGCAATAACGACCAACAAAAGGGAAGTGAACACACAGAGTATAAATAACAGACAAGAACCAATCACAGAGCAGAACCAATTAGAGACAAAGACAAGACACCTGAAGGAGAGAAGGAGTACAATTAATGTCCATGGAAACCAAAGAGTGGGCGGAGCAAACAATTAAGCACAGGAAAAGACAGCAGACAGAAACAGGACAGAAACACAGACAGACTCATTACAGAGCCCCCCCCTAGGAGTGGATTCCAGACACTCCAACGCAGAACCGGAGGGTGGTGGAGTGGAGGCGGAACAGGGGGTGGGAAGGCGGGCCAGGTCCATGTGGCGGCAGAGGCCAGGGCAGAGCCGGCGAAGCCAGAGGCCAGGGCGGAGCCGGCAGAGCAGGAGGCCAGGGCGGAGCCGGCAGAGCAGGAGGCCAGGGCGGAGCCGGCAGAGCAGGAGGCCAGGGCGGAGCCGGCAGAGCAGGGGGCCAGGGCGGAGCCGGCAGAGCAGGGGGCCAGGGCGGAGCCGGCAGAGCAGGGGGCCAGGGCGGAGCCGGCAGAGCAGGGGGCCAGGGCGGAGCCGGCAGAGCAGGGGGCCAGGGCGGAGCCGGCAGAGCCAGCGACCAGAGCGGGACTGGAGACCAGGGTGGTGCCGCAGGCAGAGCCAGCGACCAGAGCAGGACTGGAGGCCAGGGTGGTGCCGGAGGCAGAGCCAGCGACCAGAGCAGGACTGGAGACCAGGGTGGCGCCGCAGGCAGAGCCAGGGACCAGAGCAGGACTGGAGACCAGGGTGGTGCAGGAGGCGCTTTGAACCTATCAAGATGGACAGGAGAGGGAGAGACAGACAGAGACAGGGAGACAAAGCTGGGGATCGCTGGTTCTGTCGACCCGGTCGGTCCGGCTGGTTCTGTCGACCCGGTCGGTCCGGCTGGTTCTGTCGACCCGGTCGGTCCGGCTGGTTCTGTCGACCCGGTCGGTCCGGCTGGTTCTGTCGACCCGGTCGGTTCTGTTGACCCGGTCGGTTCCGTTGACCCGGTCGGTCCGGCTGGCTCGGTTGACCTGGTCGGACCCACCGATCCGGTCGGTTCGGCTGGTTCTGTTGACCTGGTAGGACCGGCTGGTTCTGATGACCCGGTCGGTTCGGCTGGTTCTGTCGACCTGGTAGGCCCGGCTGGTTCTGTTGACCCGGTCGGTTCCGTTGACCCGGTCGGTCCGGCTGGCTCGGTTGACCCGGTCGGACCCATCGACCCGGTCGGTCCGGCTGGTTCTGTCGACCCGGTCGGTTCCGTCAACCCGGTCGGCCCGGTCGGATCCGGTGTCTCAGCGGGTTCGGCGGGTTCGGGCGCTTCGGCAGGTTCGGGCGCTTCGGCAGGTTCGGGCGCTTCAACAGGTTCGGGCGCTTCAACAGGTTCATGTTCTTCAGCAGGTTCATGTGCTTCAGCAGGTTTGGGCGCTTCAGCAGGTTCGGGCGCTTCAGCAGGTTCGGGCGCTTCAGCAGGTTCATGTGCTTCAGCAGGTTCATGTGCTTCAGGTGCCTTCGGTGCTCCAGCCGGTGCCGTAGGGATGCCGGCCGCCCGAACCGGCACCATCGGGGTGTCCGCCAGCTTGGCGATCAGCCGGTTCCCCCGGGCCTCGCCCGAGCTTTCCGGTCTGGCACCCATGTGGACGGGTTCGGTCACCGGCGTACACAGGCCTGGGTCGGGCCGAGGTACCGTAGGGGCCTCGGGCGTCCGTGGCTGGCCTGGCTCCGCAGCCCACGGACCCCGATGCCTACTGCCCCCCCCAAAAAATATTTAGGGCCGGTGTCCGACTCTGTCCTGTGCACGGTTAGGGAGGACCCGCCCAGGAGCAACGCTACGTTGGCCAGGTCCGTGAAAGGCCCCACCTCTCGGCCCAATGGCACTAGGTAGCGCAGCCCGTCCTTCAAACCATGCCGGAACAGGTCCTTGAGGGCCCTGTCCCCAAAATTCCACCTGATTGGACAAGTCCAAGAACACCTCTACATATTCCTCCAGTGGGGAATCCCCCTGACATAACCGGAACAAAATCTCTGCTGGATCCATGTGGTTGGTCGTTCTGACACGAGGTTGGACAAAGGCGAGTGAGGATCCAAATGCAGTTTTAGATTTTACTTAAACCAAAACAAGAAACAGGTAATACAAACAAGCAAACAAACAGGCAGGCAAAACAGAGCAGAATACAGAGCAGACAGGAGACCGGAACATCCACAACATACATACAAGCACAATGCAATAACGACCAACAAAAGGGAAGTGAACACACAGAGTATAAATAACAGACAAGAACCAATCACAGAGCAGAACCAATTAGAGACAAAGACAAGACACCTGAAGGAGAGAAGGAGTACAATTAATGTCCATGGAAACCAAAGAGTGGGCGGAGCAAACAATTAACCACAGGAAAAGACAGCAGACAGAAACAGGACAGAAACACAGACAGACTCATTACAGAAACATGGTTTTCATAAATTCCAACCGGATCCATGCTAGACAGTGGTCAGAAGTATTCCCAATGTTCACAAATGCCAGAGGATTATCCTCAAGACAATATCCACTGCCAGTAATAGAAATAGAAAAAGTAAAGTAATAGAAATTGATCAGATTAAATAGTCAAATTATTAAATTCTAACAATTAAATTAAAAAACTTAAATTAAATATATATATATATATATATATTTGCAAAGAGTACTTGTAATATGTCTGATAGATATATGAAGAACAAGGGTGATGTGCAGAGTTGTAGCAACAACAGAGGTATAAAGTTGATGAGCCACACAATAAAGCTATGGTAAAGTGCAGTGGAAGCTAGGCTAAGAAAGGAAGTGGATATTTGTAAGCAGCAGTATGGCGCCCAAAAAGAGCCCTAGGGATCCAAATTTTGCCCTGAGAATGTTAATGGAAAAGTACGAGATGGTCAGAAGGAGCTGCACTGCGTCTTTGTGGATTTAGAGAAAGAGTATAACAGGGTGCCAAGAGAGGAGCTATGGTACTGTATGAGGATGTCGGTCCGTTTTTTTTTTTTTTTTTTATCAGGGAACACATTTTTAAAATTTAAGTTTATTTTTATTTGCAATGGAATATTAAAATGCTAAGCATTTTCCTCATAAATATTGTCAATTATTTTGTATTCGTTTTGTCACGAATTTGTTAAACAAATATCGTTTTGAATTAATTTGTTGTTCTTTGGTGTAGGAGCTAAAAGACAGTCACTTTTTCCTCTTTCAGCGCTTTTACCTAAAAGCCGCACCCATGCACATGCTTTTAGAAACAGCATCTGGATTAACTGCAGTAGGGTTGATATATTGTCTAAGACATAACAAAGCTGATTAACTCCTGTTTCAGGCTCTAACACAACCCAATTAGACTTAAGAATCAATGTTAATCAGTGCATCAGCAAAATTAGGAGCAATGAGAACAGAGAAATCACTCAAATGTGCAGGAAAAGGCATACAGTACACTAGGACCAGGGCTGAGAACCTTTGAGTTAAAATAATGAAATAATGAAAACAAAATGGAGAATTTGACCTTGAATCTTTTGAATGAATCAAGTGTCAGTTCTGCAGCATGTTTTGTTTGCATTGTCCTGTACATATCAACACACAAGTGTTTGCAGTTACAGTAATAATAAATACTTAAACCACGGTTAAGTATTCTGATCATAGTTTATTATGCATTGCACATATTGAGAAATGACAGTAGTAGTAGTAGTAGTAGTAGTAATAGAGTATTATTTCATAGTAGTAGTAGTGTATTAGTTCATAGGCATATTATCAGTTGTTATTCATAATCACCATATTACAATTCTGTCATCCTTGACTGATCCCCTGATCTGGAATCTGCTTTGTTCAGCATTTTATCAGCACATTTTGACAAAAGGCAAATGCATTTCACTGAGAGATTAACGAGATCAGTGTACAGTAAGATAGAAATAAATAGACAGACAGGAAATATTCAACATTGCAACAGAGAAATTACTGTTAGTAATTTTATATATATATATATATATATATATATATATATATATATATATATATATATATATATATATATATAGTACATATGTGTATGTTTAGTATAGGAGTGTATTAGTTTATAGACATATTCAATCATCCTTCACTGACCCACTGATGTTGAATCTGTAGTGTTTTGCTCATGTCTGTCTAGTTTTGGTGTTTAAAAATCTTGAAAATAAACTTCTATTATTGCCTTGCCTACAGGGGACATTGTTCCCTTCACACAAATTCCTTGTACAGAATACATGACTTCACTTCCTGTAGCCTTTTCCTTGGTGAATGTACCTTTCTCGTAATACATTTCAGAAAACAGATCAGGATTACATGAAACATGGTTTTCATAAATTCCAAGAGCTAAATAGTTTTCATACCAAATGTAGTCAAACGGCACAGAAAACATTATGACAAGATCCCCGACAAAGTGCTCTTCATCTTTAAGGATCTTGTATGCCAGGACTCCAGCACAACCACGTGCCGTTGAGCGTGTTTTGGTAAAAGTGCAGGCTTCACTGGTCTTTTTTGCTACTGTAGGCTGAGGAGGATTAAGACAATATCCACTGCTAGTGTAGGTCCTAGTATAGAGATAATAAAGTAATAAGAATTGATTAAATAGTCAAAATAGTCAAAAAATTTTTCTTTCAAAATTCTAGCATAATAGTGCCAATAAATTGTAAAATCACGAACAAAGAAAGACAGACTAATGAAAAAAGTTCTTGTAATATGTCTGATGCATGTGGCAAACAAAATTAGAATTATTTCACAGTCGTCATCTGATTGGTTGGATCTGAAAGCAGTCGTGACACTTTAACTTCCCTCGTAGAAGAAGGATGCTGCAGTGTTTATAACTGTGATAACGAGCACTTATGAGGATCTGATAAACGCTGGATTTTCCGAATGATGTGGATGGCTTACTACGGATCCAGGTTGATTATTTTGTGCAGTCTTACCTCAATTATGGAAGGCCATGTAAAGAAAATGTGAACTAAATGAACGACCTGTGATTGCAAGGCTTCTTTTTTTATAGAAACATCGACTTTATATTTTCACGCCAATAAACATGATGAAAACCAATATTGTGATTGGTTGCATTACATGTCAGTCAGACTTCCTCTTGGTGATTTTTGAGAAATGCTTCAGAAAACTGAATCGGGCCGAGAACAAAACAAAAATCAAAACAAACGTGTAGCCAATGAGCAGAAGGGGCGGGTCTTGTCAATATGTGCGGAGAGAGTGTTCAGTGCGCATGTGTGACATTAGCAGAAAGCGGTTTTAACATTGACATGGCGGATAAAAACAAAGAAAGAAAGCGAAGAAAGGCTTACGATAATGCAAGAAGTAGGACTTTCATTGGCTTTCAAAAATCTGAGACCCTACCTTTAATGTGGAAGTTGTCAATCACCTGAGTCCCTGATCAAAGTAAAAGTGATGATGCTGCTTTACTGCGCTTTTGCTGCCTCTAGAACATGTAGATAGAAACTGTAATAATGATGCTGAAACTGTAATAATGCATGGCCTCTAGAAACTGTAATAATGCATGGCCTCTTAAGACTTCTCTAGTGATCAGAAAAAAATCATCAAAGATTATTTTAGTGTAAAAAAATTTTAGTGCTTCCACATTCTAATTCTGATGCCCAGAGTATATTTTCGATGGTCAGTTTGAACAAAACCTCAACACGAAACAGCTTGTCTCTGGACGGGACATTGTCCTCAATCATGACCCTAAAAATGGCTGGGATAAAGGAGTCCAAAAAGGCAACACACAATAAACAACACCAGTCATAATCTCTCTCTCTCTCTCTCTCTCACTCACACACACACACACACACACACACGGGAGTATGTGGAGTCTCCCGCATATTGATGGCGGCTCCCTGATGACCACAAATTAATTACAATCTCCCGGAATCTAGAGTGAGCGAGTAAGCGCGAGAGCGAGACAGAGACTGCGCTCAAAATCTTGTAGCGCGCGCACGGCAGAGAGGGAGGGGGAGCGAGAGACCTTGCGTGTGTGTGTGCTAGTGTGCGTGTGTGCGTCATTAAGCGCATGTAAGACAGAGAGCATCCTGATTGGCCTGTTTCGGTAAGTCAACCAATCAATAGTGGGCGGGCAACTAAATTGCAACTAATAAAATAATGAAAAAAGAAAGCTAAAAAAAACATAAGATTAAACATGAAGCATTTTTATTTTTAACCCATTATATTTAGAATTCATTACTTGATGTAATTTCAACTGTATTAGAGGTATTACAAATCTAACTGTACTGTTTATAAAATATAATATAAACTGAAATCATTTTCACTCACCTTGGGTTTGATAAGGTGTACCTGTCTGTGAAATTGGTAATTTGAATGAACACATTTCTCATGGTGCTTATACTGTGGGATATACTGTCAATGTTGGTGCCTCTCAAAGACAACCCATACTCTATAAGAGGTGATGCTGAGCTAGTAGTACTGACTAATGCCTGGTTTTACAGGAAAAACACAAAACTACAGTAGAAAACTACAGAAAATAGATAGATTGATAGGCTAAGAAAGGAAGTGGATATTTGTAAGCAGCAGTATGGCTTCATGCCCAGAAAGAGCACTATATGCAAATTTTGCCCTGAGAATGTTAATGGAAAAGTACAGAGATGGTCAGAAGGAGCTGCACTGCGTCTTTGTGGATTTAGAGAAAGAGTATAACAGGGTGCCAAGAGAGGAGCTATGGTACTGTATGAGGATCTCATGAGTGGCAGTGAAGTACATCATTGTAGTTCATGATATGTATTAGAGGAGTATGACAACAGTGAGATGTTCTGTAGGCCAGACAGAGTTCAAGGTGGAGGTGGAGCTACATTAAGGATCGGCTTTAAGTCCCTTTTTGTTTGCTATGGTGATGGACAGGGTGACAGATGAAGTCAGACAGGAATCTCCATGGACAATGATGTTTGTGGATGACATTGTGATCTATAATGAGAGGTAAGGAGAGCATCATGAAGGAATGCATTCCCTTTTTCTTTGATCAGGGAACACATTTTTAAAATTCAAGTTTATTTTTATTTGCAATGGAATATTAAAACACTAAGCCTTTATTCTCATAAATATTGTCAATTATTTTGTATTCATTTTGTCACGCATTTTTTTAAACAAATATTGTTTTGTATTAATTTGGTGTTCTTTGGTGAAGGAGCTTAAAGACAGTCACTTTTTCCTCTTTCGGTGCTTTTACCTAAAAGCTGCGCCCATGCACATGCTTTCAGAAACAGCATCTGGATTAACTGCAGTAGGGTTGATATATTGTCTAAGGCATTAAAAATGCAGACATCACAGCCTCCTTCTTAAGTGTACATTCATGTGGAAATTGTCAATCACCTGAGTCCCTGATCAAAGTAAAAGTGATGATGCTGCTTCACTGCGCTTTTGCTGCCTCTAGAACATGTTCTTATGTCAAGATCACAGGGGAAAATGGATTTAATGCATGGCCTCTTAAGACTTCCCTAGTGATCAGAAAAAACATCAAAGTTTATTTTATTGCAAAAAATGACAACTAATAAAATAATAAAAAAAAAGAGTGGAAAAAGATAAAATATATATGATTAAACGTGTTATGTTCTCATACATAGAGAAGTAAAACAAAGTCATTTTTAATTTATTTAATGTCACAAAAATGAAGCATTTTTATTTTCAACCCATTCCATAAATGAATTATTATATTTGGAATAAATTATTTGATGTATTTTCAACTGTATTCAAAGTATTACAGTAATGGTTACAATTAAATTGAATAAAAACTCAAATCATTTTCACTCACCTTGGGTTTGATAAGGTGTACCTGTCTGTGAAATTAGTAATTTGAATGGAGACATTTCTTATGGTGCCTATACTGCTGGATATACTGTCAATGTTGGTGCCTCTCAATGACTCCCCATTCTCAATAAGTGGTTGTACTGCACCGTAGGTAGCCTGGTTTTACAGGAAACACACACAAATAAAAAATTGTTAACTTTAGAAAACTACAGAATATGAATGTTTTTTACTCTCATAGAAACAGTATTGTACAGTATGTTAACTACTTGTTTAACTTAAGACAATAGATTAATAAATAAAGCCTCATAAACCTCAGTCACTGAGTCAGCATTTTCATACAGTTATTACTTACAGTCTTCTCTATTACACTCACTGGACCATAGATGTACTGCGTCTATAACATCAGAAAATGAGCAATTACACTACATACATAAATATTGAACATAAATTATACACAGGTTTACACATGTAAATAATGTTTATGCAGCAATTGTTCTATAATGATGTTCATAAAAGGTTAAAAAGTCCTCCAGATTTGTGACTGTGTCACTAACTTGTGTTTTCTGTTTTGTATTCACATTTGTATAATCTACCAGCTGCTATTGTGAGAAATGGGAATATCCAGCTGAGATCATGCATTTTTAGGTTCTGTTTGAAAAGAAAAGAGCTTCAATATGAAGGAGTGTTGCCATGATTTTGTTGTTAGATTTGTTTCAAAATAGATCTTAATGTGAAATCTATAGATTAGTGACTATAATGACTTTTTTAACAGACATTAAAGACTGTCCTGCCCTTAAGTTAAGAGAGCAGACTTGTTCGACTCACCACCATTTGTGACACCCAGTCAAAATGCACAAGCACAACACACTAATCAATTAAACTATACAGTTCATAAAATAAATCATGAATTTATTTTGTATCTTTATCATCCCACAATCCACAATTTATCAGTTTCAATGTAAAGATCATGCAGTGATTTTATTGATCATGTTTCATTGTTAGAGGAGCTAACAGCACTTACCTCTGTCCTGCTGGCATTTTCCTCACAGCAGCATGCACAGGCTGACCGACACTGATGCCCACAGCTGTTAAACATGCTAGATGGTGCTCAGAAATATTCCGTCCTTCAGCTCAGGATAAACTGACAGATTACCGAGGTAGGGCTGTCAAGTGTTGCATTGAGAGTGACAGTCACTCATTTGGGTCTTTTGTCATGCTCTCCCGCCACACATTGTATTTCTCACGCAGAAAAACTTACTATTTTTCGTATATTTAATATGCCACAGT